>NC_041391.1:503713002-503719476 GCF_002162155.2 Triticum dicoccoides
CAAATGTGAATTTTGACTTTATTTGCAAAATCTCTCTGAAATTTGTAAAAATGGGCATAACTTTTGCATACTAACTCGGATGAAAAAGTTTTTGCATACTAACCCCGTTAAACATTTTCAAAATCCTCAAAAACCTAATAGAAAAAAAGTTACGGGGCTTGTAAGATCTAGAGTGGAAAAAATTGAAAAATATTCAAACAGTGGGCAAACTATGGTCAAACAATGGTCAAACTAATTATTCTAGAATATTAGTGTTACTAAATAATTATTTTAATTATTTCAATTTTGGTCAAATCTGGTCAAACTGTGGTCAACTGTGGTCAAACTGTGGTCAAACAATGGTCAAACTAATTATTCAAGAAATATTAGTGTTACTAAATAATTATTGTTTTTTAAAACAATAGTTTCAAACTCAAACAGTGAAATGTGTCACTTCATGCTCAAGCAAAATTTCTGAAGGTTAATAGGATTGACATCTTATTATTGTCAGGAAAACAACAAGTGCAGACTTGGAGCGTGGGAGAATAGAACCCGGAAGTTAAGCGTGCTTGGGCTGGAGTAGTGAGAGGGATGGGTGACCGGTTGGGAAGTTAGATGATTTGGAATGATGAGGGGTGATAAAAGAATAAATTGAGAAGTGATGAGGGGTGGTGATTAGAGACTAGAGGTTAAAATAATTCAGAAATTTGAAAAAAAAAATCAATTTTTTTTTTCAAAAACCTGTGGCGGCCTTTAGTCGCGGTTAGCCACAAGAACCGCGACTAAAGGTCGTCCGCCCCGACGGCCACCTGGCGCCCACGTGGACGGGCCTTTAGTCGCGGTTCTTAAGCAACCGCGACTAAAGGCGGGGGCCTTTAGTCGCGCCCGTTCGGTCGCGGTTGCGCAACCGCGACTAATGGCAGTTGCGAACCGCGACCAAAGGCCCTTTTTCCACCAGTGAGCCGTCCGATCTGAGAATTCGACGGCCCAGAAGCCCGTATCATGGGAGCACTTAAGGCTTGGTAGCACTAGATATTTTCCCCTACTGTATAGTGCACTCTCTGAGACGCCTATATCCGACAGGCAGTGGTATACAATACGTAGACAATCATGAAGTCGGATGTAATTGGCGTACAGCGTGCAATTGGAAAGTACTAGGTTTTTGTTTCGAACATTAGTAGACCTCATGATTTGCCACTGTAAGAAAGTGTGCAGTGTCTCCACCATGATCAGGTGTCGCAGTTTCTGTATTGAGCGTTATTCCATGTCTTTTCACGCTCCTATAACCTACGTATTCGTTATGCCTATCATTGCTTTGCTTGGTGAGCTACTATTGATCTTTGTTCCGTCTTGTTTCATTTTCCTTTTGCTGAAAAACATAAAAGTGGCCTTCGTCTACCTCCTCCTACCGACGCCTCGCTTGTCTTTGTGGGACAGCTCTACTTAGCTAGAATGCTAGACTAATCATATGGCTCTTCTGCGATACAAAGGAAAAGTAAAAGATTTCACCGTCTTGTGCTGAGTGATCTACCTTCTTCTTTGGCATCAAATCTCTTCTTATGTTGCAAAGAACTCGTCTTCTTTTAAGGCCAGTTGCCTGTGCTGAACATGCATTTTGCCCACTAGTGGTACGAACTATGTAGGTAGATCTCATCTCGGTAAAGTCCTTCGCCAGACTGAATTAGAACTAATTAAGTACAACCCTTTGTCCTGCCCTGTTGTACTTGCGTAGTGTCTTCATCTACACTCCTTAAAGATCGCGAGTACCAACTCACATTGTCTTCCTTGGACTAATGTTTTAGGAACGGTGCGTTAACCATTTTTTTAAACTTCTTTTGCAACATACTTCTTTTCTACTTTTGGGGAGGGATCTAATTGACATGCACTTCATTTTAGTGGGTAAAAGTAAACATTCATACTTATTTTCTGCTAAAGAATCATTGTGAATTCTTGAGGATGGATGATCACTTTGTTTACCAAAAAGGCTTTCGCCCCGCTTTATATATAAAGCACCGATCAACAAGCATCCAGTACAAACACACACCACCGCAACACACGCACACACCCAGGACAGGATACATAGGCGCTGAGCGCAGCCACATCACCCCTAGCACTACCACCACGAAGAAATGAAACTACCTATGACGAACCATGTGCTCCAAGGCGGCGCCTTCAGGAAGGGTACGACACCGGAGCGCCGCCACCGCCCGATCCAAGGATCAGAGTTTCCCCTGGAGCCGCATGCCGGGCAATGAGAGCCGTGACGACGCCTTCAAGACGAGAACGATATTCGCTGCCGCCGGTCCGTCCGAAGATAGAACAGGTTTTCACCTCGGCCAACACTCACTGCCACTGAATGCCACACCCTGGCAACCATGCCGCCCACATGGCCATGGTGACCAGGCAGCACCAAGGCACGGGCTCTGCCTAAGAGCACCGCGCAACCACCACCAGGGCCGCCGCCCCGACATCCAAGACCTTGACACCACCTCACCCGAAACCCGCCACAACCCCAACGAAAGAGACGAGCGGAAAGCTCCCACCTTTCGCACCCCTGGGCGGCCCCCAGCGCCGAGACCCAATAGGCCGGCCAGAACTGGCATCCACCAACCCGTCCTGCTGCCCCGAGCGTGAGACGAGCTCGGTCCTACAACACTGAGAGGGGGACGAGGTCAGTCCTGCTGCACCGTGCACGAGACGAGCTCGGTCCTGCTGCACAGTGCGCGAGACGAGCTCGGTCCTGCAACACCGGACGCGAGACGAGTGGTAGACCGTAGCTGGGAGAGGACCAGCCCTATGATGGGAATAGCGCCCAGGCGACGAGGAGATGGGGCGAAGGCCGAGACGGTCCGAACGCAGACGAGCCGACGCCAGAGAAGCCGGCCGCTGCCGCGGGCAGATCCGTCGAGCCACCGTGAAGCCGCCACGACACCGGGAGGCCACCACCGCCGGACCTCCCCACGCCACCGCCCACGGCCGGAGCAGCGGCCATGCCTGACCACTGCCCAACCCGCGTCGCCCGGCGAGCTCCAAGCGCCGGAGCCGCCGGGCACGCACCACCGGAGCCACGCGCCGCCGGCCGACCCCCAACGCCAGATCCGGCCAGCACGCATCACCACCACCACCACCAACCACGTCGTTGTTATCTCCATCAAACCGCACGGAGGTCCCAGTCGACTGCAGCCCAAGCCAACCGAAGCCCCCGGCACCAAGAAGCAACAGCCGGCCGCCGCCCCCAGTCCGCACCACCCCCGCCACCACCACGCCTCCCCTACCTCCGCAAGCAGCAGGGAGGAGACGGCCGTGGGCCTTGCTGCCCGCAGCCCTGGCCAGCCAACAACCATCGGCGCCAGACCCGACCAGATCTGGACGCATACGACCCCCGCGCCACCACCAGAAGGACGCCGTCCCGCAGCCACCGCGCGTCGACAAGGAGCTAGAGCGCCGCCACCCGCAGCCAAGCCGAGGAACGGAAGCCCCGCCTGCCCGCCACCGCGCCGCCAGGCCCCACAACAGCCTGACGCCCCCGCATGCCGTTCGGACCCGCGTCCTGCGCCGCACGCGCCGAGAGGGAAGAACGCCCCACCGCCACCTATGCTGGCCGGGCTTTGCCCGGCGGCGCCGAGCGGCGGCGGCGGGGGAGGAAGACCGGAAGGGGAGGCCCGAGCTGCGGCGGCTAGGGTTTGCCCCCGAGGACGCTCGCGGGAGCGGCTCGGGGGGCAGTCGTCTCAAGTCAAACTTGCATCAATCATGCAGGGTACAAGAATAATGTTGTTGCGAACCAACCTGTGGTTGGATGGTTATGTGGATAGTGAGGGGAGAACCTCCTAGCGTAATGGCGAGTGCGTTTTGTTTCCACTTAAGCCACCTGGGTTCGAATCTCCCCACCTACCTAACAACGAAAGCCAAGGGAGGGAACTTCCCCCCTTAATCACGTTTTTTGGTTATGTGAATAGTGATATCCCCAGCCCATCAGGATTTAAATCCTGATGCTCGTATTTATGTTGGATTTATTTCAGGATTTCCTGCGACGCACCTTAAAATCTCAAGGTGATAAAGGTAAATGTATGCACATACACATGAGCGCTTGCGTCTGTACTGTGTTAAAAAAATATCGTTCCAACTTCCAAGGGACCTTGTCAATTTTCCTTCTCCTTGCAAGCTGCTGGATCTCACACAAGAACAGAGGCACTTCCGAGTTCTGATTGCCATACTAAACCCATATTGCATGCTCGCACACACAACTCTAGCGTCCTCGGGGGCAAATCCTAGCCGCCGCAGCTCGGGCCTCCCCTTCCGGTCTTCCTCCCCAGCCGCCGCCGCTCGGCGCCGCCGGGCAAAGCTCGGCCGGCATAGGTGGCGGCGGGGCGTTCTTCCCTCTCGGCGCGTGCGGTGCAGGACGCGGGTCTGAACGGCGCGCGGGGGCGTCAGGCTGTCGCGGGGCCTGGCGGCACGGTGGCGGGTAGGCGGGACGGCCGTTCCTCGGCTTGGCTGCGGGTGGCGGCGCTCTAGCTCCTTGTCGACGCGCGGTGGCTGCGGGGCGGCGTCCCCATGGCCTTTAACTCGAATTAGTGATCTGTTCGGAGGATGGTTCTTCACGTTCTTCACGTCCCGTCTGTCACGTAAGAGGCATCAATCATGCACGGTACAAGAATAATGTTGTTGTGAACCAATCTATGGTTGGATGGTTATGTGGATAGTGAGAGGAGAACCTCCTAGCGTAATGGCGAGTGTGTTCTGTTTCCACTTAAGCCACCTCGGTTCGAATCTCCCCACCTACCTAACAACGAAAGCCAAGGGAGGGAACTTCCCCCCTTAGTCATGTTTTTTTGGTTATGTGAATAGTGATATCCTCAGCCTATCAGGATTTAAATCCTGGTGCTCGTATTTATGCTGGATTTATTTCAGGATTTCCTGCGACACGCATTAAAATCTCAAGATGATAAAGGTAAGTGTATACACATACATATGAGCGCTTGCGTCTGTACTGTGTCAAAAAAAATATATCGTTCCAACTTTCAAGGGACCTTGTCAATTTTCCTTCTCCTTGCAAGCTGCTGGATCTCTCACAAGAACAGAGGCACTTCCGAGTTCTGATTGCCATACTAAACCCATATTGCATGCTCGCACACACAACTCTATATTTCTAGGAGACGTTGCCCTGAAATGCGTGCCAATCATAGGAGGAATGCGCAACAGCTAGCGTATATACCAATTGTGAAAAGGAAATAACCAGGGCATGTAAAGCCATGGTCCCAATGGGTGCAAGCGACTTCTACCCATACATACATCTATACAAGCGTCGCTTCCTTTTTCGTACTAGCATGAGTTGAGGGCACGAGAGGAGGAGGAGCGTGTTGCTTTGTTCCATGAGCATGCAGTGAATCTTGGAAGAGAGTGGCCTTCTTCCTCCTGTCACTCTCTGGTCTGTACGTAGTGGGAGCCATGCGTAGCCCCTTTCCAAGATTCTAACCGGCACTAACCATAACCTATGTATCTGCTACTAGTAAATTATCGCTTCATGGCTGTGGCCCCAATTCGCAAAGCAGAATATACATTTTCAACTTTGTAAACTACTAGTGCCTAACCGTGTGCTCACCTTTATCCACCACCTTAGTACATACGAAAGGAACAGTGGGATGCTGATCTGGATTTCTTTTAAAAAGCTTTTGGTGCAGAAGATCTACCGTATATGAAGTGTCTGACAGCTTGCACCGTTGAAAATATCATGGCAAGAAAAATAACCTATGAGTTGGAAAAATTCTACTTGCTTCATAGAGGTGTTCTTGCTGTCGATGTAACACTTGGCAATATTGTTAGCGTCATGCATATGCCATTGGTGTCATCGATTTCACGTGATCACTCTTTTGATCATAGCCATGCAACCCTTTGGTGGTGAATGCTTAACTTTCTTCACATGTGTTTCAAGTTTGGTTTGAATTTGTATGACATTATAGGTACATGTTGTATCTATGCCAAGAGAAAATCTCAAAAAAAGAAAAAACATGACTTTACAGTGAGGTTTTTGGATTTGTGAGTACCGAGAGTACCTCAGCATGAGACTACATGGCATGTTCTCAGTTGAGCAAGTATCTAGTGTTTTATCATCTTTTACCGGTTCTGGTACAATTGCATAGCTGGATAGACAAACAATCACAAAAAGAAATCATTTTTTTAATAGAAGCCAGTTAGAAGATATACATGCTAAACCTCAAAAATTCAAAGGCAAGTTCGGTCTATGGTTTGAGGGGGAAAACACATGACAAGATGAATGCTTATAGAGATTACTACTCCCTAACTCTCAATGTAACTTGTGCTCTAATTTGGGGCAAATAAAATTGTAGGTAAATCTCAAACAAATTGACATAGACGCCACCATATCGCGCACATTAGCTGTTTGGGATTTTTATGTTTAGGTCACGGCCCATGGGATTTAACTCTCGGTATTCCCTACATCTCTCGAGACTCAAACCGTAACCCCAAATGCTCACCCTT
>NC_041391.1:503719734-503773731 GCF_002162155.2 Triticum dicoccoides
ATCTCTCTGCGACACTAAAAGCTTAGCACTATGCCACGCCTCGTCAGCTCTTCCCAAACGGTTTATCATTGGTGAGGGCGTTCACTCCTCGTGAAGTTCACCCCGCCTTGCAAGTGGTGTATGCCTGACCACTTGCATTTAATGATCTAAGTTTCTCTCCTAGTTAAGTAGGGGGCTCATGTGGCATTTTCAAACCATTACAATTAGTTTGTTGTGTGCATGTTAGGACATTTATGGTTTCTTCTCTCGAATCACACTTGAAGATCAAGATGTAAAATGTGAAGTTAGAAGCGATAACTTTGAATTACCTTGATGCAAGTTCTAATTTTACCATGGATTTCTATTGTTTGTGTTTGTTTTGTCTCTTTCATTTGCTCATATAAAGAGAGACAAAGAGCCCCAGAGCAGGCACTTAGGTTTGTGCTCCATCAAGATAGGATCAACTAGATCAAACGCCCCCATTTAATCTACCAGACAACTCTACATTGAAGAGACTGTTGTTGGCATTTACGGTTCTGCATTTACCAAAAAGAAAAGGCAAAACACCTCGGTTAGTAACACATTTACCTAAAGTCCATAGAGCTAGAACAAAAAACCCTTGTTTCATGGAGTAACACAAAGAAGACATTGCCGGTGCTTATATGGCCTAAGTCGTTGACCCAATTGCGACTTTACTCGCCTGATTGTCTTATCGACCCTCGAGCGTCATGGAGGTGGGAGAAAACTCATCATGTAGGTGACAATCGTAGCGAGTGGCCGATTTTCCACACTCTTTACCACACATCACTAGAATTCGCTTACTACAAAAAGCGACCGATCACCACCGTGGTATCAATCGTCTGATAGTTCACCATTTCACCCCCTTCTTTCCCTCTGGTGTCCATGATGGCAGATTAGGTGGTAAATGCATATACTACATTGAAAAACATCGAAGGCTAAACAAACACAAGGCTACTAGATGGTCACATGCTAGGACCACATGCGCCGCCTGTCACGTGGATACCACGTCTACAAAGCAAACCATTGTCCAAATCCATGTGTGCCAGAATTACCAAGAGAATGTGATTTGGATCAAAATGGAGCACAAACTCAAGTGTAGGGACCGAAATAGTGGTTTTGAGAGTTTGCGGACCAAAAAAGCACAAGATCAAAGTTCATGAACCGTTGATGTAGTTCACTATATAATGCTAATGAGCTACATAAAAAGGCCTTGTGCGAAGATCATGGAAAGTTGTAAATCCGAAGTGTGATTTTTGTAGTAATTGGCAATTCCTATGGACTAACGATGCCATTGAGTTGTATATGAAGATTCCATAGGTGATGCATGAAGAATACTGGTAGATTTGAGGATGAATGCCATCAAAATCAAGATATGTATTGAGATTTAGTAAATAATGACATTCCTATGGACTAACTATTTCACCAAGTTATACATTTAGAAACATTTCATGAATTATATTGGGTGAATGTGGGATGACTTCAAACTAAATCAACATATGCATTTGAAAGAATTAAAACGGCCGTCTAGAGGGTGGGGTGAATAGGAGAATACAAAATGGTAGCCTAACTTCCAAATTTTAGGGTAGATGAAGATAAAGTAAGCTCTCTAGATATGCAGTCTATCGTGGGAACAACCTACGTGGGAAGCAAGATAGTAAAGTAGATAAGAAAGAGCAACAATAACAAGCAAGCATAAGTAAAGGTACATAAACAGATTAATCACACACGTCAAAGACGCAGATGTATCCCGAAGTTCACACTCTTTGGGGAGTGCTAATCTTTGTTGTAGAGGTGCTAAAACCAAAGCTCCAAAGCACCCTAGGTGGCCTACCCTAGTTGCCCTTTAAGTCAACAAATGGATGAGTCTCAAATCACTCGTGGTTGGTCTTGAAGTGTAACGCCCCGGATTCGATGCGCCAGGTGTCCTCCAGTTATTCGCCGTAGATGCCATGTCATTTGCTTGCGTGCTGCATTTTGCCATGTCATCATGTGCATCTCATTTTGCATACGTGTTCGTTTCATGCATCCGAGCATTTTCCCCGTTGTCCGTTTTACAATCCGACACTCCTATGTCCTCCGGCGTTCCCCTTTTTTGTCTCTTGTTGTGAGCGGGTGTTAAACATTCTCGGAATGGCCCTAGGTTTGCCAAGCGGCCTTAGTACACCACCGGTAGACCGCCTGTCAAGTTTCGTGCAATTTGGAGGTTGTTTGATACTCCAACGGTTAACCGCGTAGCTCGAAACCCCCTTTTCTCTTGCAGCCCAGCAACCCTCCAAATCAGCCCAATAACCCAGCAAACTCCCCTCCATGCTTTCGGTCGTTCGATCACGATCGTGTGGGTGAAAACCGCACTCCATTTGGAGCCTCCTAGCTCCCTCTACCTATAAATAGGTGCTCTCCCCCGCAATCCCGGGTCCAAACCCTAAAAATCTCCCCTCTGCGCTGTCGGACATGTCCGCCGACGGACGGACATGTCCACCGCAGCCGGCCACGTCGCCCGACCAATGGGGACGTGCCATGTCGCCCCGCCGCCGCCCGCGGCCAACCAGAGGGCGCCGCGTGCCCCCCGCCACCATCCGCCGCCGCCGGCCCGCGGGGCCCAAGGCAGGCCCGCCCCGGTACGCGCACGCCGTCCCACGCCCTCGCATGCTCCGCCGCCCGACCCTCGGCCGCCGCCGCAGTGCTCCGCCGCCTCGCCTCCCTTTGCTCGGCGCCTGCGCCTGCCTCCGGCGCCGCCCCTTCGCCGGTCGGCGTCCGACCCCGCCGCCGCGCCCTACAGCGTCTCCTCGTTTCGCCCCACGCCGCCGCCTCCGCCTCGCCGCCGCCGAAGCCCATTCCAGCCCCGGCTCCCTCCGTGCCAAACTCCAGGGAGAGGAGCTCCCGAGTCTGCGGCGCCTCCCTTGCCTTCGCCGGTCGCCGCCCCGTCCGGGTCCTGCCTCGGCATCCGTGCCCGCCCCGGCCACCTCGTCGCCGGATCCACGTCGTCGCCGGTCGTCTCCATCGTCTCCGGCGAGATCCGGTCGACGGGACCCGATCCACCAACCCCGCGAACCAAACGCCTCCGCCGCGCCCTGGATCCCTCCGTCCCGTTCTTCCTCGTCCAGGTTGATTTTTCGCGTGGGTAATTTTCACTAAGTCCCCGGTTCTGCTGTTATTTTTATGTCAGTTCATCGCATCATAACTCCATGCATACTGCTCCGTTTCGTACGTATGTTATATCAAAATGTTCATTGAGAGATTCTCTACATGTCATTCCATTGTGCCATGCTTGTTTGAGATCATCTTGATGCCCGAATCATCGTTGCAAGAGTGCTATATGATGTTAATCTGCTAAAACTGTTATAACTTGGTGATTTGTTATTTTTGTTGCATTTGATGTGTGCATACTATGGGCATGAGCTCTACATGTGTTTTGTACTACATCATGCCATCTTTACAGGGGCGTCATCCATGTATTTTTATGAGTTGTTTAGTGAGTGCATCAAGCTTGTTAAGTAGGGTACTTGTTGTTGCTGTTTTGCTAGGCTGAATCTGCTATATTATGATGCTATGTAAACCTGCTGCTACAAGTCATTATATGCATAATCTGGAGATGTTAACTAAGGATGTTTTGTTATAAATGTCATGCTCTATCCATCCATGCCCCGGGTTGAAATTATAGCCTACTTTAGCTTGTTTTAATCTTGCTCTCAAATTTCTAAATAATGTTGCTGTCAGCCTGATAACATTAAGTTCAGTTTTTGCCATGAGCTTTGCTAGTGGTCCATGCACCCTAGGAACATGTTCTTGTCATTCTTAGCTTCATAAACATGTCTTCTTATTGTTGGTTACCTTGTCATGCCATGTAATGCTCTGTGGTGAGTTGTAAAACCTCACCAACATGCCTACTTATCGTTGTTCCTACCATGTTTGAATCTGTCATATCATTTGCCATGTTTACATGGGTGTCATCATATCTTCTGATCCTTTTTGACTCATGGTCAGTAAAGGACTTTTGTTCTATGATTTTAGTAGTATCATTCCATGTCTTAAGTTTCTATGATAAGTTCTTGTAGCATGTTGTTTGATAGCTCTAAACATTGCAACCTGATGTTATTTCTGCTAAGTCTGAAACTGTTATTATATGCAATCTTGCCATGTGTTTTTGAGCATGTTCTAGTGATTTATGGAGATAGCTCAGTGTTCATGTTTTGTTATGCTTTACCTGTACATCATGCCCATCACTTTTGTTCTTATGTTGAGATGCTGTAGCATATTATTTTGATGCTTGCTAGATGCCTAGTTACTGTTTTGGACAGATTGTTATTATATCCTGTTTGGAGTGTATGAGTTGCACCGTTGCTCCGTTTTGAGTGTGCTCTATATGAAACTTGCTTGATTTTGCATGTAGTTTCATATTATTATGTTGCATCCTTGTTTTGAGGTGTTTGCTTGATGTTTGTATGCATTTTGCATCAATGCAATGATTAACTTGCTTTGTTCATATCTTCTAGGCAGTAGCTCCGAGTTAAATGAACTTTATATGTAACTTGACTAGAATTTCGTGTAGATTCTCTTAGTGCTTCTTAACTTACTGTTTAACAACTTGAACATAAGGTTTATTCAGATATGGACCAATTTCGAAAGTTGCATATGAGGACTTACCAGATTTGTTATATGTTGTTTCCGGCCTCATTTAAACTTGCCTGATGTGTTGCTCTTGTTTGCATCATCTCTTGCCATGAGTAGATTCATGTAGCTTTGTCATGCATCATGCTTGTTGTGCATCATATCTTGTCTATGTGTGTTGTGTTTACCATGTTGTGTGCTTCTTCTCGTTAGTTCCCGTTTCGTTGCGATCGTGAGGATTCGTTCGTCTACGCTTGGTTCGTCTTTGTGGCTTTATCTTCTTCATGGACTCGTTCTTCTTCGTAGCGGGATTTCAGGCAAGATGACCGCTACCCTGGATCTCACTACTATCATTGCTATGCTAGTTGCTTCATTTTATCGCTTTGCTGTGCTACCTATCACCTGTTTATCAAGCCTCCCAAATTGCCATGTCGGCCTCTAACGTTTTCACCCTTCCTAGCAAACCGTTGCTTGGCTATGTTACCGCTTTTGCTCAGCCCCTCTTATAGCGTTGTTAGTTGCAGGTGAAGTTGAAGATTGCTCCATGGTGGACAGGATTATGTTGGGATATCACAATATCTCTTATTTAATTAATGCATCTATATACTTGGTAAAGGGTGGAAGACTCGGCCTTATGCCTGGTGTTTTGTTCCACTATTGCCGCCCTAGTTGCCGTCATACTGGTGTTATGTTCCCAGATTTTGCGTTCCTTACGCGGTTGGGTGATTTATGGGACCCCCTTGGCAGTTCGCTTTGAATAAAACTCCTCCAGCAAGGCCCAACCTTGATTTTACCATTTGCCTCACCTAGCCCTTTTTCCGTTGGATATGGGTACGGTAATGGCGGCTCTGGTCAAATATGCCGATTCTGACAGTGCTAAGGATCCCGAGTCTGACGGTGAAAAGACAGGAAAAGACAATAGAAAGGGCCAACGGCACAACCCGAAGAATCAAAATAACGATAAGTGTAAGGCAGATGATAACCCGGAACTTGTGGCTAACATTAACACACAAGGTAACAATCAGAGGCATAAGGGTAAGTGGCCTCGATCCGGCGGGTTATACACCTTTCTTCATAGCCTATGGAGTCTAGGCGGCTTTGCTAAGTGATATCAGGCCATGAGATATATCCCATCTTCGGTTTTACGATACTTTAGCCACCGGCTCTTATGATATATATGTTTTTTGGACAATGTATATATTATGTAAATGTCAGGACCCCGACTCGATGCCACATCGATCTAGCATGTAACACCTCATATCACTTTGCGGCCTCACGCACGGTATCCCCACGGGTGTCGCCTTACCTTTTCCCAGGACCGTTTGCGTCTTTTGGCACACGTATATGATAGTGTCGCTAGCATCCATATGATAAGGAGCCCGGGCTGACATGGCTAGTCGTAAACCCAAAGTGGCACAAACTTACAGGGACAGGCATCCATGACCCAACATCGAACGTGTCAGTCATCAGTGAGTGAAACCAGGCTGTAGCACTGGGCTAGCAGGACTCCGGTGAACCGGGCTGTAGCGGGCTAACAGGACTCTGGAATTCATCGCGTGACATTTCCCCGAGGGGACAGACACAGGAACGAAGAAGGACACATGCCGGCCAGCCTAAGTGTTCCGGAGCAGTAGCAAGCTACCATGGCTCAGTGGAAACACTAGGAGACATTTCCCGGTAAGAGAGGCTACTAAGGATAAACAACTAGATAGTCAGATCCCACACATACCAAGCATTTCAATAACATACACACACTATGCTCGATATGTGCAAATACAACATGGCATCACAATATGACTCTACAACTCAAGTATTTATTCAATAGGCTCCGAGGAGCGAGATATTACAATCATGGGTCTCATGACCCAACAATCAGAGCATCCAAGTCAAGCACATGCGGAAGCTTAACATGTCTGAGTACAGACATCTATAAATGAAAAAGGCTGAGAAGCCTGACTATCTACCAGATCCTGCCGAGGGCACAAGATCGTAGCTGAGGTAACAAGCTAAACGTCGAAGTCCACGTGGTACTACTAGCGAGACTGAAGTCTCTCTGCAAAAACATAAATTAAGCAACGTGAGTACAAATGTACCCAGCAAGACTTACATCAGATCTAACTACATATGCATCATTATCAACAAGGGGATGGTGGGGTTTAACTGCAGCAAGCCAGCTTTGACTCGGTGGCTAACCTGAACTACGACTGCAAGTAACTCTTTTGAGGTGGCGCACACGAGTCCACATATTCACCATATCAATACACCACTATGGATCCGCTCCCGTCTCCCTACGAGAACGCCATCCATAGCACTCACGCTTATCTTGCGTATTTTAGAGTATCCACTTTCACTTGTCTATGAACTGTACAGGCAACCCAGAAGTCCTTTTCCGCGGACATGGCTATTCGAATAGATTATATTAACCCTGCAGGGGTGTACTTCTTCACACAAGCTCTCACCACTTACCGCCGTTTACACGACATGTACTCGACAACCTTCAAGCGGAAGCCCAGTGAGGGTGTCGGCCACGACGTGACTAACCACACAAGTCTCTCGTCCAGGTTTATCGCCTATTCGGGTTCCATCCGCAAGGAGATCCGACCGGGGTGTCGCTCACGGCCCCAAACGATGTGTGCAGGGTTCCCAAGCCCACCTTGACGGGTGGATCTACGCTTGGTACACCGTGCCACTGTGCCTAGTCTGTCCCAAGCCCACCTGTACCGGGTGCTACTTGGTAGACTACTAACACTACCTACAAACACCAGAAACTAGTTGCAACTCCTGGACAGAGATCGAGTTGATTAATAAGTCGAGAGAGTCAATTAAGGATCCCAATGTGTGGTAGTAGCTGTTCATGGATCACAAACACAAAACTCAGTTCCTGAGGACGGCTGCAATGAGACAACCCACCATGTACTCCTACATGGCCTCTCACCGCTTCCTTTACCAAATTGTGTTCACACACTTAGCTCTCAACAGTAGGACATGTTCACCACATTCCAATTCATCCCCGATGAATCAGACCTGACTCAACTCTAAGCAGTAGCAGGCATGACAAACAAGCATGAATGAGTAGGCACATCAGGGCTCAAACAACTCCTACTCATGCTAGTGGATTTCATCTATTTACTGTGGCAATGACAGGTCATGCAGAGGATAAAGGGGTTCAACTACCGCAGCATGTAACAGTTGAATCGGTGTTGTCCTAATGCAGTAAAACAGAGCAGGAGCAAGAGAGTGGGATTGTATCAGAATGAACAAGGAGGTTTTGCTTGCCTGGCACTTCTGAAGATAGCATTGAGTCTTCATCAGTGTCAATGATCTCATCGTCGGAACCACGTCTATCAAGAGGGGACAAACACCGGCAACAGAGAAAGAACAGAATCAATGCAATGCAACAATATGATGCATGAGTGTGACATGGCAATATGCTGGTGTTTTGAGCTAATGCAGCTAGCAACAAAGTTAAATGAAGTTGGTTTGAACCCTAAGTTCAAATCCAAACTCCATATGTGAAATTCAAATGCCATTTATATGATTTGTCCTAAACAGTAGTCATAAGTTGTTCTAACATGCATGAAAATGGTACAGATGGATAGATTGGATTTTTCTGATAATTTTTCATATATAACTTGTTTGATTTGGAGCTACGGTTGATTTTCTATGAATTTTGGAAGTTTTGGTTATTTTCTGGAATTTCCTGGTTTAAATTTAAATCCAGAAAGAATTAACCGCGTCAGCCTGACGCCAGCATGACGTCAGCGAGTCAACGGCCAGGTCCAGGTCAAACCTGCCTTGTGGGGTCCACACGTCAGTGACACAGGAACTAATCCCGGTCAAACCCAGCGCTGACTGGGGTTTGACCAGGGGTGGGGCCCACTGTCAGTGGCTGTAGGTTGTTTAGTTAGCTGGGTTAGCTCCTAATGACGGAGCCACGTCGGCTCGCCGGAGTTTCGCCGGCGGCGACCATTCCGCGTGGCGGAGCTGCTACTGGGCGGCGCTAGGGGCTGCGTTTAGAGGCAGGAAGACCACAAGAAGGGAGCCCGTGCTCTTCCGCATCCAACGGAGCAGGAAGGAGCGGGCGGGGTGCGCTGTACTCGCCGGAGTCGAGCTCACGGCGGCGGCCGGAGTTCGGGCGAGCTCGGGGTCTGTGTTAGGGAGCACAGCAGAGGGTGCGGATGGGTGCTATGGCCTCCTGGGGGTGCACTGAGCACGGCTGCATGCTCGGTTGCAGCTCTAGGCAACGGTGGCTACGGCGGCGACATGGCCGGCGGCGAAGAGCTCTCGGCTCCGACGGGTATCGGTGTTACAGGAATAAAACGAGTCAGGGGAGAGGGGGAAACGACAGAGGAGCTCACGGCGGGTGCAGCGATGGCATCGGCGAGCTCGGGGAAGCACCGGAGCGAGCGGGGCGGCGAGAGGGATCTCCGGCGGCCGGCGACGAAGGTGATGAAGATGGCGTCGCTTCGAGCATCCCGCAGGCGCATCCTTCATCTTGGAGCTCCGTGGCGTCGAGGCGGAGCCTTGGGGCATGGCGGAAGGTGAGGGGGTGGCTCTGGGCACGGTGGCGGCGAACGGCGGCGGCCGTCGCTCTCGGGCGGCTGCGAGGAGAGAACCAGAGAGGGAGAGAGAACCAGGGAGTGAGGAAAAAGGTCGAGGGGTCCAGGGGGGGCGTGGCCGTCTCCGTGGCGCTGGAAGGGCCTCGAGGGCGTGAGGCAGGCAGGGAGGAGGCCACGACATCGCCAGCGCTCGCCACCGAGCTGCTTCGGGGCGAGGGGAGGAAGACGACAGGAGGAGGTGGGCTGGGCCAGGTGGCTGGGCTGGCCAACTGGGCCGCCAAGTGGCCTGCACAGCAGGTAAAATCTCTCTCTCTCTCTCTCTCTTATTTATTGATTCTGTTTTCTATTATTTCTATAAATGTTGGGCTTTATTAAAAATACTTAGGCACACTCAAAAATCACCAAACTGCTCATGGCCACTGTTTGGAATATATCCAACATGGAACATTTCAGTTTAGGATTATTTGGACATTTTAAATATTTTATAGCATTTAAATGCCCAAATGTAAATACTATATGATTTAATTCAGTGACCTTATGATGTCCTAGAAAAGTGTGCACCATTTTTGTCAGAGGTTCTAACCCAAGGCAAAGATGATGAACATGTTAGAAGGGCATTTCAGGTTCATTGAAAAAGATTTTATTTTAACCCTAGTTGAATTCATTAGCTGCTAGGGTTTATCAGCCCCCATTTTAGGTTTAAATGAAATTTTAAACATGATGCAGCAACAAGCTAGTCCAAGTGCATAGCAAGGCTAGGGACGTGATAGTAAAGTAATAAAGCAGGACCTCTGTCCTTTTTTCACCCTCAAAAAAGTGTATATGTCTTTTTTACAGGTGGTGGAAACAACCAATAGGGACCGGATCATATCTGAATCCGGCTTCACCTTTGGTCCAGCTTATGATCATATCTGAATCTAGCCATGGTCACTTGGGGGCTTCCTGTTCAAACATAGGTCGTATCCGAACCAAAAAGAACATAGCTATCGATACCCACTTGATCGTCATACTTGCCAAGCCTGCTTGGGGGCTTCCTGATCATATTTGAATCACAGCTTAACCCCTTTAGGTCTGACCTGGATCGTATACGAATCAGCGTCATTAAACAAATCCTATGGTCACTTGGGGGCTTCCTGTTCAAACATAGGTCGTATTCGAACCAAAGAGAACATAGCTGTCGATACCCACTTGATTGGCATCGCCACGCCACTGGGGGCTATATGATCGTATCCGAATCTTAGCTTAACCCCTTTGGAACGGTTTACTGATCGTATCCGAATCAGAGGCCTGTAAAAGTATTTTGATTATTCTGATACCTTGTGGAAAGCATTTTAAGGTGTTTTTTGTCTTACCGGTTTAATATTCGTCACCCCAGGTTATTTAAGTACCGAGTGAACATTATGTGAGCCTGGAAGATCATTCGAGGATTACAGGAATAAGGCAGGCAAAATTTAACACGCCAAGGAAGTAAGGGCCAGAAATATACAATCACCGCGACTTACGGAAAGCATTAAGTAATAAGAGCATGCACAAAGGCATGACAAGCATTAAGCAGTCTTCTCTACACTATTACAAGACTCCCCGAGTCTGAATTGATGAAGCATTGTCTTTTGGCTAAACACCCGGCGATTTACTCCTTCGGCGGGCTTGAGGGCTCCGGGTTATCCTTCGCCGCTTCTCCGTCGGTTATTTTTTCCTGGAAAGTTGATGAAGCCCAATCAATGCCGCTCAAAGCTTCAAATTCAGCTTCATCATCTATTAAACGGGCCGGGTCCACTTCAGGGGCAAAAGTATGCTTACGAATTGGAGGGATCAGGCTGATTTGATCATATGGAGCGTTTGGGATTTTCTGGTTGTTGCTTTCATAAGCCAACGCATACTTACTGAGATCAGTATCGTTTCCAATAAGGGTGGCCACTGGACGTATGGCCTTAACACAGGCGTGGAAGTCATGATCATCAAAGGCATTACCGTCTTCCTTTAGACTCGGATATCCAAGAGCAAGATCTGCCGGGTCTAGTTCTGGGAGCCATGCTTTTGCCCGGCTCAATGCAGCTACGGCCCCGGTCCTTGAAGATGAACGCCTTAAGTCTTGGATCCGCTGAGGTAGAAAGTCGAGGCTCTTCAAAACATCTTGCAAAAGGCGGGGGTGTGGAGTTGATAAAGCTACAACGGCCAGGGCACGTTGTGTCCCGGAGTATAGCTATTCCACTAATGTATAAACTGCTTTAAGCTTGATCAGCGTGTTCTGCTTCAGATTGACGCTCCTGGAGCCTGTATGTGCACAAGCATAACGGTAAGCCAGAAGTATTTATTACAATAGTCATTGTACAGTTGCCATGTTAAAACTGTGTCACAATAACTTACCAAAGATGGCTGAGACCATTTGGGATATTTGCTGGGTTAAGTTTGACAGCTCAGTTGTTGCTTCTGCAAGAGATGCTTCGGCTGTTTCGGCCCGAGTCACCAGGGAAGCCTTTTCGTCAGCCCAAATTTTCCTTTCTGACTCAAAATTCTTCTTTAGTTTCTCATTTTCAGAGACACTAAATTCAAATTTGGAGTTAGCTTTTTGTGTTTCAAGCTCTTGAGTTTCCAGACGACTCTTCAGGGCAGCAAGCTCCGATTCAAATTGACTTATGGCAGCCTGCAATTGACACCGGGTAATGGTAAGGATTCTAATAAGGTAAACATTCAAGTCCCAAGCACTTTATAAGTAAAGATACTTGGCACTTGGGGGCTAATGTATGCTGAAAGAAAATTTAACTTTATCCTGCCGGGTCAAGTATATTAAGTCTCA
Organism: Triticum dicoccoides; assembly: GCF_002162155.2. NCBI lineage: Eukaryota > Viridiplantae > Streptophyta > Magnoliopsida > Poales > Poaceae > Triticum > Triticum dicoccoides. The sequence continues at coordinate 503,731,699 of NC_041391.1, forward strand.
AGCACCTTACAAGTAAGGATACTTGACACTTGGGGACTAATGTGTATTGCAAATTTAAAAGCCTTATGTTATACCGGGTTAAATAAATTCTTTTTAAGCCGGATAAGTTAACAAGTAAAAGCAGACTTCTAAGTCTACAACGTATTTGTTCATATGCGGTAGACTTGGGGGCTGGTACAGTATATATAAGGCTCAGATAAAAAGTATAAGTTATACCTCAGATTTATGTTGTATTTGTTTCACCATGTCAACTTCCAGGTCACGGCTATTATGCACTTGATTCAGATAGCCTGAGACTATATCACCAATGCTTAGGTGAGTATAATCAGTAATGTCCTGCTTGGCTTTTCGGCGTTGGGCAAACTCATCTTTGGCGGAACATTTGGCAAGGACTGTGGGCTGCCCTGGTTCAACAAAATGGGACTTTACAATTTCAACTTCCAGGTCATTTCTCTTCACCGGGCTATGAATTTCCGGGTTATCAGAATCATGGACAGCGTCTTCTGCAGGCGGGTCAGAGGTTGACACCGGAATGCTGAACGCCGGCTCAGGCGGTGGCGGATGAGTGGAGCTGTCAGGAACGGATGAGTCAATCGCCGGTTCAGTGATCACCGGGTCTTGGGACGGCTTGTTCTTCTTTGCCCTCTTACTGGGCTTCACCTGCAGGCTGTTAACAAAAGCAGAAGGATGAGTATGCAAGCACAGATAAAACAAAAGTGCATAAGTTTATATTACCCGGGAGCAGTTTTGAAAGTCGGCATGTTTGACTGCATGGATTCGCCGGAAGAAGGAGAGGTATCCTGATAGTTGGAGTCAGATGAATTGAGAGGTTGACGAATTAATCCTGCTAAAGGTAAGACGGAGCATAAATCGGAGATAACCTCGGTCCGACGCTTTCTGGTTACATCAGGTAAGCCGGAGGAGAGTTCTGCATCTTTGTTGTTCCGAGTCTGCCTCCGGCTCTCAAGCTGTTGTTGCTTCAAAATAAATTGAGGATCTTGATAAGCAAGTGCATGTGAAAATCTTACTTTCCGGGTCACCCTTCGGGTCTTTCGCCTTGGTAAAGGCTCTGAGTCGGAGGAGATTATAGTTACCTCTTCAGTGGCTGCTCGACTATTCCCCGTATCCTCCTGAAGGGATAAAATGTCAGACAGGTGATAGTAAGGGACTTAAGAAAATTTAAAGATTACCTCTTCCTCATCTGAAGAGCTATCCTCCAATCTGAGTAAGTCAGAGGCGCTGGGTTTCTTTTTCTTTGAGGTTCCTACCTTGGCGGTTTTCCTTTCAGCTTTCTTGGTCGTCCTGGCTTGTTTGGCAGCTTCATGGTCATATTTGGCTTTCCAAAAGTCATCACCGGCCTGTGGAAAAAGTTAAAGAATCATGAGTATCAAGAAAGGTATCATATATCCGTAAACATTTATTATGATTGATAACTTACTGCAGGGGCCGGGTTATTCTTGTAAAATGGAAGTAAACCGAAGGCGTTGCTCGTCACAGTGCCCTCCTTCAGCAGTGACTGGGTTGTAGCATCCACCACGTCATCTGGTAAGTCGTCAGGGCTATGGCGTTGTGGATCAGTCTTTTCTCCAGTATAAGTACACATTAAGCCGGGACGGCGGCTTAATGGAAGTATTCGCCAAGCAACCCAGACTCGGACCAGATCAATGCCGTTTAACCCATTTCCCAAGAGAGCTTTAATCTTCCCGATGGTAGGATTGAGAGGCACGCGTTCAAGTGTTGTCAGCTTGTCTGGTAGCTGATGGTTAGATTCAAGGCGTAGGGCGCGAAAACCAGGCAGAGGCTTTTCATCAGTCGGAGAAGTGTCCTGACAGTAGAACCACGTCTGGTTCCAAGATTTAGGGTGACTCGGCAACTCAGCATAAGGGAAAAGACAGTCTCTCCGTCGCTGAATTGAGTTGCCGCCAAGTTCAAGGCTGGGTCCGTTGGCACGTTCATTTTGCCGGTTCATATAAAAAAGTTCCCTGAACAAAAGCAGACTTGGCTCCTCTCCCAGGTACACCTCGCAGAAGACTTGGAAATTGCAAATGTTTGACACAGAATTGGGTCCGATGTCTTGAGGTCTAAGGTCAAAGAAATTTAAAACCTCTCTGAAGAATTTTGAGCCGGGAGGGGCAAATCCACGGCTCATATGATCTGTAAAAAATATTACTTCCCCTGCTTTGGGGAGAGGCTTTTCTTCAGACGGGTCAGGGGGACGGTATGATATGATGTCCTTTTTTGGCAGATGCCCAGATTTTACAAACCCAGCTAGTTTGCTATCGGTCACTGTGGATGGAACCCAATTGCAAGTTACAAGGGCCTTGGTAGCCTTAGGAGCCATCACAGCAATGGGCCTATGGAAAAACAAGAAGATCCAGTTCAATTTTAACCCGCGAGGAAAATCTTGATTAAAGTGGCGGCTTAATGAGGGGCCTAACGACATAAGGATGACTGTGCAACAATATTTAAGCCGCTACAAGTATCAAAGTGCAATTCAAAATTTTCCGGGTTATGAGGAGCAATTAAAGTACTGTGTCATATATTTAATCCGGATGCCTCGACGGTTGTGTTTCAGGGTGTTTACCAGAAAAGGGGTTCCGGGTGATAAAAACAAGTTTCACAGATAACAGTTATTATTCTGGATCAAAGTATTGCTCTGAAAGGGAAATTTTTCTAGACCTAAAATAGGGCAGGGAAGTTCATGCGTTCGAAGAGGATTTTTGAACAAGGGAAATGAGATCTATTTTCATGCAAGATCAACACAGACAAGCACCGCAGCAGTTCTACGTGGTTCTGACGATCTAAACAGAGCATTGGAAGGAACTAGCGAGGGTTTGGTGTCAGACCGTGATGAACACTGACGAACTCAGCAGCGACCTAATGCAGATCTGAGAAAGGGAATGCGAAGAACTCATAGATGCGGATGCGCCATGGAGGGTCGCCGTCGATCTCTGGTCAGAACCAGGTCGATGCAGCGGCTTGAGTTGGTGAAGACGAGAGGTTCGACGATGGCGGTGGCAGAGCTCGGGAGGAGGCGAGAAGAAGAAGATGACTAAGGGGAAAGACCTAGGTCACTCTACTTATAAGGAAAGACTGACCAAGAGGGCACGAAAAACGAGGAGATAACATTCATTATCCAGCGGCTCTGGCGCCTCGATTCTCGGGATGGTCAATAAAGACAAAGATCCGTTGAAGATGTGACGGCATAAAAAATAAAGCTTCAATGAAGATGACGTCACAGAGACTTAACCCGGAGTTAGATGATGATGTCACGGCGGGTTAAAATCCTTCGCGCAAGATAAAGACTGCAGGGCGGTTCAAAGAGTATTTTAAGATTGACATGAACCGGTTCAAATCTATCTGGGGCCTAATGTTAGGGATATAACTATTTGTGTAAGCCACCCAGGAGGGGCCGGGTTACACAAAGAGGCCTCACCGGAGAGAAGCCCAAGACAAGGCAAGAAGATGACGGTTCATAAAGAGCTTAAAGCCCACCGACGACTTAAGGCCCGTTGTAATAAACCACAGTTATAATATTACTTGTGTCATAAGGTAGATTTAACTAGTCACCGAGCCGGACATTGTTTATAAGCCGGCCGAGACTCTGTAGGCCGGAGGGCGTCGACCCGTGTATATAAGGGGACGAACCGCTGGCGGCTTAAGGCAGGAAAACAACTCATCGAGAGCCAGGCATAGCATATCTCGCTCCCTGGTCATCGAAACATCAATACCAACCCAACTAGACGTAGGCCTTACCTTCACCGTAAGGGGCCGAACTAGTATAAACCCTCTCGTGTCCTTTGTCCCGTTTAACCCCTTCAACCTTCCTAGTTGCGATGGCTCCACAACTAAGTCCTTTCACGAGGACATCTGACATGACAATTCCACGACACCGAGGGTCATCTTTATTTTAGCCCCCCTGGGCCAGTGCTTCTCTAAGTGCTGGTCCGAACCAGAGCCCTTTGCAGTGCCCCCTCAGGGAAACTTGAGGTCTGGTTTTAGTTGTACGGATTGCTCATCCGGTGTTGCCCTGAGAACGAGATATGTGCAGCTCCTATCGGGATTGTCGGCACATCGGGCGGCTTTGCTGGTCTTATTTTACCATTGTCGAAATGTCTTGTAACCGGGATTCCGAGTCTGATTGGGTCTTCCTGGGAGAAGGAATATCCTTCGTTGACCACGAGAGCTTATCATGGGCTAAGTTGGGACACCCCTGCAGGGTATAAACTTTCGAAAGCCGTGCTCGTGGTTATGTGGCAGATGGGAATTTGTTAATGTCCGGTTGTAGATAACTTGACACCAGATCCGAATTAAAACGCATCAACTGTTTGTGTAGCCGTGATGGTCTCTTTTCGGCGGAGTCCAGGAAGTGAACACAGTTTTGGGTTATGTTTGACGTAAGTAGGAGTTCAGGATCACCTCTTGATCCTTGCTAGCTTCACGACCGTTCCTTTGCTTCTCTTCTCACTCTTATTTGCGTATGTTAGCCACCATATATGCTTAGTCGCTGCTGCAACCTCACCACTTTACCCCTTCCTTTCCCTTTAAGCTTTGCTAGTCTTGATACCCATGGTAATGGGATTGCTGAGTCCTCGTGGCTCACAGATTACTAGAACAACAGTTGCAGCTACAGGTTATGCGATGATCATGACGCGAGAGCGATGTTTGCTTGTTTTGGAGTTCTTCTTCTGCTTCTTCTTCGATCAGGGGATAGGTTCCAGGTCGGCAGCCTGGGTTAGCAGGGTGGATGTCGTTCGAGTTTCTGTTCGTGTTCCATCCGTAGTCGGATGTTGCTCTTTTGTAAGATGATGTTGTATTCGTGTGGCATTCTATGCCTTTTGTATGTATCCCCGTCTATTATGTAATGTTGATGTAATGATATCCACCTTGCAAAAGCGTTTCAATATGCGATTCTATCCTTGGTGGGACCTTCGAGTCTCTTTAGGATAGTATCACATATTGGGCGTGACAAGTTGGTATCAGAGCCTCGACCGACCTTAGGAGCCCCCTTGATTGATCGTGTAGTTTGGCCGTTGTTGAGTCTAGAAGAAAACTTTTTTTGATTCTAGTTATATCGGAGAGTAGGAGTTCTTTTTACTCCTCAGCCCCTTCGTCGCTCTGGTGAGGAATCTTGACGTAGGTGTTTTGAATTACTCCTCTTTCCCTTCAAATTTTCTTTAGGATCACGCAGTTTGTTTTTCGATCGTTGTTCCTCAGCTCTTTTCATCCGGTGCATTTCTCGTCAAGTTGACTCGAGCCTCTTCATCCTTGAGTTCAATCCTTAGTTGTTTTCTTTTCCCACCCGCCCACCCCTTTTCATCTCGGAGTCGGAGTCCATAATCGAGTATCCATTCTACTTGTGCGAAGCCTTTGCATTCTTTCAACCAGTGTTTTCTCTTCAAGATATTCGTCGGTTTCCCCTTCCAAGTTGCCTTTGTTTTCCCTCCCTACCACCCTCTTCTTCCCGGAGTCTGAGTCTGTTTCGAGCATCAATTTCATTCGTACGGAACCTCTTCAGGTTTCCCTCAATTATTTCAACCGGTGAATTCTCGTCTTGTTCGTGATTCTTCATCTCTTTATCTTCTCCGGTGGATTCAATTCCATTTTTTGGTAGTGATTATATTCTTTCCTCGGCTCAAATATTTCCCCTTGCTCGTTCGCCTCTCGCCAGTTTATCCTTCCGGAGAGTTCGGAAGACATCTCAGGAGATTCGTCTGTGTTCCAATTAATTCGTGGTTGTCACCTTATTCAAATATTTCAATTGTTCCGGTGCTTCATATATCTGTTCAACAATCCTTTCCAACGGTGCTTTCCTTTAGTGGGCCCTAACCCACAGGTCTTTTCCCATGATCTTACCTGACTCTTCTAATTCCCCCGGAGTTATTCTCAATTCTTTTCAAGTGTGACGTAAGAATGAATTTCATCAGTCATATGTCTTTCTCCAAGATCTTTCAAATTCTTTTAATCTTCGGTTCTACCTTTCCTCTTTTTCATTATTCCGGAGTTTCTCAACAATTTCGGTGGTGTTTCTCGTCGTCTTTCTCAGCTTTGAAGATCGAAGAAGAGTTTTCATATCATCCTCTCGAATTATTTCAGTTTGTCAGATATTCTTTCTTACCCATTCGGAGTATTTCAGGAGTTGATTTCTTTTTCGTTTCACCGGAGGACATCATTTCAGCTACCGTTATCCAATTATCCCGGTGCTTCGTTCAAGTGTTCTTTAATAAGCTCATGATCTCTTGGTTCTTCTGCATCTAAATCCCCTCTAGCATACTAGTTCGTCTAATTCTTCCGGGTGATTCTTTCTCTTTCATAAGTCATTTTTAAATTCTTACGGTGGTTCCTTCAGATTCTTTTTCCTATGTTACCATAGTAATCCATTCGTTCTTTCCAATCCTACTGGTGGTTCATGAAGACTTTCTCAAGTTTTGCGCCATATTCCCCTTAATCCTTTTTTCCAATAAGAATAAGTGGTATGCAAAATCCATTGTTTGTCATCAGTTTAATTTGATGAAGGATAAGCATACAATAAATCTTATTCTTATTTCATCCAAGTGAGTAATCCCTTCCTTCGCAGTTTGTTCTTGATGAATAAATTCTAGTTCCAAGTGTTTTCATCTTTTCTTTTTCGGAGTTCAATTTCCTCGGCCATCTCGTCGGAACCTCCATCTAAATCATCGCAAGGCTTTAATCTTATTCTTTCATCCTTCAATTTTATCTCGTCATTCTTTTGTTACCGGAGTTCATGGTGGTTCTTCATGATTTAATTCATTTTTCAAGAGTTCATCAAGATTCTTGTTGGTGGAGTTCAAGTAACTTTTCTTCTCGCGTCTAGAAGTGCAATTAATTCTCCGTATTTCTTTTGAAGTGTAGTTTTACATTTCCTCGTTCTTCTCAGCTATTTAGACATTGGTTGTGGTATAATTTTACCTCAAGTTTTGAGTTGTTTTTGATAAGTCCACAACAAGCTTATTCTTTCGTTGTTGATTTTCTCAACAACTCCATGCAATCCTTCTTTCTAAGTTCTTTTCATTCCATTCTTTCAATTCTTCTGGAGGCATCGCTTTGGTCATCTCGTCAAGTGCCATATCATTGGGTGAAGTTCATGTTCTATTCCTTCCATTTTCAGTTGGAGTGTTGTCCAAATTCTTTTGTTCATTCCTTTCCTATATTGTTCTAACCGGAGTGTTTTCAGAGTCTATTTCGTTTGTTGAGCTTTGATTCTCGTCATACTCGTCGTTTCCTCTTTTCTACCCGAGTGCTCTCGACTTGGTTCTTCTTTTTCTCTTGCGTTCTTACTTCACGTCTTCCCTTTTCCCTTCCGTCTCGGTCCTAAGATCTCGGGACGAGATCTCTTGTTAGTGGAGGAGTGTTGTAATGCCCCGGATTCGATGCGCCAGGTGTCCTCTAGTTATTCGCCGTAGTTGCCATGTCATTTGCTTGCATGCTGCATTTTGCCATGTCATCATGTGCATCTCATTTTACATACGTGTTCGTTTCATGCATCCGAGCATTTTCCCTGTTGTCCGTTTTGCAATCCGGCACTCCTATGTCCTCCAGCATTTCCCTTTTTTGTCTCCTATTGTGAGCGGGTGTTAAACATTCTTGAAATGGCCCGAGGTTTGCCAAGCGGCCTTGGTACACCACCGGTAGACCGCCTGTCAAGTTTCCTGCCATTTGGAGGTTGTTTGCTACTCCAACGGTTAACCGCGTAGCCCGAAACCCCTTTTATCTTGCAGCCCAGCAACCCTCCAAATCAGCCCACTAACCCAGCAAACTCCCCTCCATGCTCTCAGTCGTTCGATCACGATCGTGTGGGCGAAAACCACACTCCATTTGGAGCCTCCTAGCTCCCTCTACCTATAAATAGGTGCTCTCCACCGAAATCCCAGGTCCAAACCCTAAAAATCTCCCCTCCGAGCTGCCGGACGTGTCCGCCGACGGCCGGACATGTTCACCGTAGCAGGCCACGTCGCCCGACCAATGGGGACGTGCCACGTCACCCCGCCGCCGCCCGCGGCCAACCAGAGGGCGTCGTGTGGCCCCCCGCCACCAGCCGCCGCCGCCGGCCCGCGGGGCCCAGGGTAGGCTCGCCCGGGCCCGCGCACGCCGTCCCGCGCCCTCGCGCGCTCCGCCTCCCGGCCCTCTGCCGCCACCGCCACCGTTGTGCTCCGCCGCCTCGCAGCCCTTCGCTCGCCGCCCGCGCCTGCCTCCGGCGCCGCCCCTTCGCCGGTCGGCGTCCGACCCCGCCGCCGCGCCCTACGGCGTCTTCCCGTCTCGCCCCGCACCGCCGCCTCCGCCTCGCCGCCGCCGGAGCCCGTTCCAGCCCCGGCTCCCTTCGCGCCAAGCTCCAGGGAGAGGAGCTCCCGAGTCCGCGGCGCCGCCCTTGCCTTCGCCGGTCGCCGCCCCGTCCGGGTCCTGCCTCGGCATCCGCGCCCACCCCGGCCACCTCGTCGCCGGATCCACGTCGTCGCCGGTCGTCTCCATCGTCTCCGGCGAGATCCGGTCACCGGGACCAGATCCACCAATCCCGCGAACCAAACGCCTCCGCCGTGCACTGGATCCCTCCGTCCCGTTCGTCCTCGTCCCGATTGATTTTTCGCGTGGGTAATTTTCACCAAGTCCCCGGATATGCTTTTATTTTTATGCCCTGTTCATCGCATCATAACTCCATGCATACTGCTCTGTTTCGTGCGTATGTTATTTCAAAATGTTAATTGGGAGATTCTCTACATATCATTCGATTATGACATACTTGTTTGAGATCATCTTGATGCCCGAATCATCATTGCAAGAGTGTTATATGATGTTAATCTGCTGAAACTGTTATAACTTGGTGATTTGTCATTTTTGTTGCATTTGATGTGTGCATCCTATGGGCATGAGCTCTACATGTGTTTTGTGTTACATCATGCCATATTTACAGGGGTTCCATCCATGTATTTCTGTAAGTTGTGTAGTGAGTGCATCAAGCTTGTTAAGTAGGGTACTTGCTGTTGCTGTTTTGCTAGGCTGAATCTGCTATATTATGATGCTATGTAAACCTGCTGCTACAAGTCATTCTATGCATAATCTGGAGATGTTCACTAAGGATGTTTTGTTATAAATGTAATGCTCTATCCATCCGTGCCCCTGGTTGAAATTATATCCTGATGTAGCTTGTTTTAATCTTGCTCTCAAATTGCTAAATAATGTTGCTGTCAGCCTGATAACATTAGGTTCAGTTTTTGCCATGAGCTTTGCTAGTGGTCCATGCACCCTAGGAACTTGTTCTTGCCATTCGTAGATTCATAAACATGTATTATTGTTGTTGGTTACCTTGTCATGCCATGTAATGCTCTGTGGTGAGTTGTACAAGCTCACCAACATGCCTACTTATCGTTGTTCCTGCCATGTTTGAATCTGTCATATCATTTGCCATGTTTACATGGGTGCCATCATATCTTCTGATCCTTTTTGGCTCATGGTCGGTAAAGGACTTTTGTTCTATGCTTTTAGTAGTATCATGCCATGTCTTAACTTTTTATGATAAGTTCTTGTAGCATGTTTTTTGATAGCTCTAAACATTGCAACCTGATGTTATTTCTACAAAGTCTGAAACTGTTATTATATGCAATCTTGCCATTTGTTTTTGAGCATGTTCTAATGATTTATGAAGATAGCTCAGTGTTCATGTTTTGTTATGCTTTACCTGTACATCATGCCCATGCCTTTTGTTATTATGTTGAGATGCTGTAACATATTGTTTTGATGCTTGCTAGATGCCTAGTTACTGTTTTGGACAGATTGTTATTATATCTTGTTTGGAGTGTATGCGTTGCACCGTTGCTCCGTTTTGAGTGTGCTCTATATGAAACTTGCTTGATTTTGCATGTAGTTTCATATTATCATGTTGCATCCTTGTTTTGAGGTGTTTGCTTGATGTTTGTATGCATTTTGCATCAATGCCATGTTTAACTTGCTTTGTTCATATCTTCTAGGCCGTAGCTCCGAATTAAATGAACTTTATATGTAACTTGACTAGAATTTCGTGTAGATTCTCTTGGTGCTTCTTAACTTGCTCTTTAACAACTTGAACAAAAAGTTTATTCAGATCTGGACCAATTTCGAGAGTTGCATATGAGGACTTACCGGATTTGTTATATGTTGTTTCCGGCCTCATTTAAACTTGCCTTGATGTGTTGCTCTTGTTTGCATCATCTCTTGCCATGAGTAGCTTTATGTAGCTTTGTCATGCATCATGCTTGTTGTGCATCATGTCTTGTCTATGTGTGTTGTGTTTACCATGTTGTGTGCTTCTTCTCGTTAGTTCCCGTTTTGTTGCGATCGTGAGGATTCGTTCGTCTACGCTTGGTTCATCTTCGTGGCTTCCTCTTCTTCATGGACTCGTTCTTCTTCCTAGCGGGATTTCAGTCAAGATGACCACTACCCCGGATCTCACTACTATCATTGCTATGCTAGTTGCTTCGTTCTATCGCTTTGCTGTGCTACCTATCACTTGTTTATCAAGCCTCCCAAATTGCCATGTCAGCCTCTAACCTTTTCACCCTTCCTAGCAAACCGTTGCTTGGCTATGTTACCGCTTTTGCTCAGCCCCTCTTATAGCGTTGTTAGTTGCAGGTGAAGTTGAAGATTGCTCCATGGTGGACATGATTATGTTGGGATATCACAATATCTCTTATTTAATTAATGCATATATATACTTGGTAAATGGTGGAAGACTCGGCCTTATGCCTGGTGTTTTGTTCCACTCTTGCCACCCTAGTTTCTGTCATACCGGTGTTATGTTCCCGGATTTTGCGTTCCTTACGCGGTTGGGTGATTTATGGGACCCTCTTGACAGTTCGCTTTGAATAAAACTCCTCCAGCAAGGCCCAACCTTGGTTTTACCGTTTGCCTAACCTAGCCCTTTTTCCCTTGGGTTTCCGGAGCCCGAGGGTCATCTTTATTTTAGCCCCCCTGGGCCAGTGCTTCTCTAAGTGCTGGTCCGAACCAGAGCCCTTTGCAGCGCCTCCTCAGGGAAACTTGAGGTCTGGTTTTAGTTGTACGGATTGCTCATCCGGTGTTGCCCTAAGAACGAGATATGTGCAGCTCCTATCGGGATTGTCGGCGCATCGGGCGGCTTTGCTGGTCTTGTTTTACCATTGTCCAAATGTCTTGTAACCAGGATTCCGAGTCTGATCGGGTCGTTCTGGAAGAAGGAATATCCTTCGTTGACCGCGAGAGCTTATCATGGGCTAAGTTGGGACACCCCTGTAGGGTATAAACTTTCGAGAGTCGTGCCCGCGGTTATGTGGCAGATGGGAATTTGTTAATGTCCGGTTGTAGATAACTTGACACCAGATCCGAATTAAAACGCATCAACCGTGTGTGTAGCCGTGATGGTCTCTTTTCGGTGGAGTCCAGGAAATGAACACATTTTTGGGTTATGTTTGACGTAAGTAGGAGTTCAGGATCACCTCTTGATCCTTGCTAGCTTCACGACCGTTCCTTTGCTTCTCTTCTTGCTCTTATTTGCGTATGTTAGCCACCATATATGCTTAGTCGCTGCTGCAACCTCACCACTTTACCCCTTCCTTTCCCTTTAAGCTTTGCTAGTCTTGATACCCATGGTAATGGGATTGCTGAGTCCTCGTGGCTCACAGATTACTACAACAACAGTTGCAGGTACAAGTTATGCGATGATCATGACGCGAGAGTGATGTTTGCTTGTTTTGGAGTTCTTCTTCTGCTTCTTCTTTGATCAGGGGATAGGTTCCAGGTCAGCAGCCTGGGTTAGCAGGGTGGATGTCGTTCGAGTTTCTGTTCGTGTTCCATCCGTAGTCAGATGTTGCTCTTTTGTAAGATGATGTTGTATTCGTGTGGCATTGTGTGCCTTTTATATGTATCCCCATCTATTATGTAATCTTGATGTAATGATATCCACCTTGCAAAAGCGTTTCAATATGTGGTTCTATCCTTGGTGGGACCTTCCAGTCTCTTTAGGATAGTATCGCATATTGGGCGTGAAAAGTTGGTATCAGAGCCTCGACCGACCTTAGGAGCCCCCTTGATTGATCATGTAGTTTGGCCATTGTTGAGTCTAGAAGAAAACTTTTTCTGAGTCTAGTTATATCGGAGAGTAGGAATTCTTTTTACTCCTCAGCCCCTTTGTCGCTCTGGTGAGGAATCTTGACGTAGGTGTTTTGAATTACTCCTCTTCCCCTTCAAATTTTCTTTAGGATCACGCAGTTTGTTTTTCGATCGTTGTTCCTCAGCTCTTTTCATCCGGTGCATTTCTCGTCAAGTTGACTCGAGCCTCTTCATCCTTGAGTTCAATCCTTAGTTGTTTTCTTTTCCCACCCGCCCACCCCTTTTCATCTTGGAGTCGGAGTCCGTAATCGAGTATCCATTCTACTTGTGCGAAGCCTTTGCATTCTTTCAACCGGTGTTTTCTCTTCAAGATATTCGTCGGTTTCCCCTTCCAAGTTGCCTTTGTTTTCCCTCCCTCCCACCCTCTTCTTCCCGGAGTCTGAGTCTGTTTTGAGCATCAATTTCATTCGTACGGAACCTCTTCAGGTTTCCCTCAATTATTTCAACCGGTCAATTCTCGTCTTGTTCGTCATTCTTCATCTCTTTATCTTATCCGGTGGATTCAATTCCATTTTTCGGTAGTGATTATATTCTTTCCTCGGCTCAAATGTTTCCCCTTGCTCGTTCGCCTCTCGCCAGTTTATCCTTCCAGAGAGTTCGGAAGACATCTCAGGAGATTCGTCTGTGTTCCAATTAATTCGTGGTTGTCACCTTATTCAAATATTTCAATTGTTCCGGTGCTTCATATATCTGTTCAACAATCCTTTCCACCGGTGCTTTCCTTTAGTGGGCCCTAACCCACAGGTCTTTTCCCATGATCTTACCTGACTCTTCTAATTCCCCCGGAGTTATTCTCAATTCTTTTCAAGTGTGACGTAAGAATGAATTTCATCAGTCATATGTCTTTCTCCAAGATCTTTCAAATTCTTTTCATCTTCGGTTCTACCTTTCCTCTTTTTCATTATTCCGGAGTTTCTCAACAATTTCGGTGGTGTTTCTCGTCGTCTTTCTCAGCTTTGAAGATCGAAGAAGAGTTTTCATATCATCCTCTCGAATTATTTCAGCTTGTCAGATATTCTTTCTTACCCATTCGGAGTATTTCAGGAGTTGATTTCTTTTTCGTTTCATCGGAGGACATCATTTCAGCTACCGTTATCCAATTATCCCGGTGCTTCGTTCAAGTGTTCTTTAATAAGCTCATGATCTCTTGGTTCTTCTGCATCTAAATCCCCTCTAGCATACTAGTTCATCTAATTCTTCTGGTTGATTCTTTCTCTTTCATCAGTCATTTTCGAATTCTTACGTTGGTTTCTTCAGATTCTTTTTCCTATGTTACCATATTAATCCATTCGTTCTTTCCAATCCTACCGGTGGTTCATGAAGACTTTCTCAAGTTTTGCGCCATATTCCCCTTAATCCTTTTTTCCAATAAGAATAAGTGGTATGCAAAATCCATTGTTTGTCATCATTTTAATTTGATGAAGGATAAGCATACAATAAATCTTATTCTTATTTCATCCAAGTGAGTAATCCCTTCCTTCGCAGTTTGTTCTTGATGAATAAATTCTAGTTCCAAGTGTTTTCATCTTTTCTTTTCTGGAGTTCAATTTCCTCGGCCATCTCGTCGGAACCTCCATCTAAATCATCGCAAGGCTTTAATCTTATTCTTTCATCCTTCAATTTTATCTCGTCATTCTTTTGTTACCGGAGTTCATGGTGGTTCTTCATGATTTAATTCATTCTTCAAGAGTTCATCAAGATTCTTGTTGGTGGAGTTCAAGTAACTTTTCTTCTCGCGTCTAGAAGTGCAATTAATTCTCCGTATTTCTTTTGAAGTGGAGTTTTACATTTCTTCGTTCTTCTCAGCTATTCAGACATTGGTTGTGGTATAATTTTACCTCAAGTTTTGAGTTGTTTTTGATAAGTCCACAACAAGCTTATCCTTTCGTTGTTGATTTTCTCAACAACTCCATGCAATCCTTCTTTCTAAATTCTTTTCATTCCATTGTTTCAATTCTTCCGGAGGCATCGCTTTGGTCATCTTGTCAAGTGCCATATCATTGGGTGAAGTTCATGTTCTATTCCTTCCATTTTCAGTTGGAGTGTTGTCCAAATTCTTTTGTTCATTCCTTTCCTATCTTGTTCTAACCGGAGTGTTTTCAGAGTCTATTTCGTTTGTTGAGCTTTGATTCTCGTCATACTCGTCGTTTCCTCTTTTCTACCCGAGTGCTCTCGACTTGGTTCTTCTTTTTCTCTTGCGTTCTTACTTCACCTCTTCCCTTTTCCCTTCCGTCTCGGTCCTAAGATCTCGGGACGAGATCTCTTGTTAGTGGAGGAGTGTTGTAATACCGCGGATTCGATGCGCCAGGTGTCCTCCAGTTATTCGCCGTAGTTGCCATGTCATTTGCTTGCGTGCTGCATCTTGCCATGTCATCATGTGCATCTCATTTTGCATACGTGTTCATTTCATGCATCCGAGCATTTTCCCCGTTGTTCGTTTTGCAATCCGGCACTCCTATGTCCTCCGGCATTCCCCTTTTTTGTCTCCTGTTGTGAGCGGATGTTACACATTCTCGGAATGGCCCGAGGTTTGCCAAGCGGCCTTGCTACACCACCGATAGACCACCTGTCAAGTTTCCTGCCATTTGGAGGTTGTTTGATACTCCAACGGTTAACCGCGTAGCCTGAAACCCCCTTTTCTCTTGCAGCCCAGCAACCCTCCAAATCAGCCCACTAACCCAGCAAACTCCCCTCCATGCTCTTGGTCGTTCGATCACGATCGTGTGGGCGAAAACCACACTCCATTTGGAGCCTCCTAGCTCCCTCTACCTATAAATAGGTGCTCTCCACCGAAATCCCGGGTCCAAACCCTAAAAATCTCCCCTCCGCGCTGCCGGACGTGTCCACCGATGGCCGGACATGTCCACCGCAACAGGCCACGTCGTCCGACCAATGGGGACGTGCCACGTCACCCCACCGCCGCCCGTGGCCAACCAGAGGGCGCCGTGTGGCCCCCCGCCACCAGCCGCCGCTGCCGGCCCGCGGGGCCCAGGGCAGGCCCGCCCGGGCTCGCGCACGCAGTCCCGCGCCCTCGCGCGCTCCGCCGCCGGCCCTCCGCCGCCACAACCCGGCCCTCCACCACCGCCGCCGTTCTCCGCCGCCTCGACGCCCTTCGCTCGCCGCCCGCGCCTGCCTCCGGCGCCGCTCCTTCGCCGGTCGGCGTCCGACCCCGCCGCCGCGCCCTATGGCGTCTTCCCGTCTCGCCCCGCACCGTCGCCTCCGCCTCGCCGCCGCCGGAGCCCATTCCAGCCCCGGCTCCCTCCGCGCCAAGCTCCAGGGAGAGGAGCTCCCGAGTCCGCGACGCCGCCCTTGCCTTCGCCGGTCGCCGCCCCGTCCGGGTCCTGCCTCGGCATCCGCGCCTGCCCCGGCCACCTCGTCGTCGGATCCACGTCATCGCCGGTCGTCTCCATCGTCTCCGACGAGATCCGGTCGCCGGGACTAGATCCAACAATCCCGCGAACCAAACGCCTCCTCCATGCCCTGGATCCCTCCATCCCGTTCGTCTTCGTCCCGATTGATTTTTCGCGTGGGTAATTTTCACAAAGTCCCCGGTTATGCTTTTATTTTTATGCCCTGTTCATCGCATCATAACTCCATGCATACTGCTCCGTTTCGTGCATATGTTATATCAAAATGTTCATTGGGAGATGCCCTACATATCATTCCATTATGACATGCTTGTTTGAGATTGTTGCAAGAGTGTTATATGATGTTAATCTGTTGAAACTGTTATAACTTGGTGATTTGTCATTTTTGTTGCATTTGATGTGTGCATCCTATGGGCATGAGCTCTACATGTGTTTTGTGCTACATCATGCCATATTTACAGGGGTTCCATCCATGTATTTTTGTGAGTTGTGTAGTGAGTACATCAAGCTTGTTAAGTTGGGTACTTGTTGTTGCTGTTTTGCTAGGCTGAATCTGCTATATTATGATGCTATGTATGTTGGGGAACGTAGTAATTTCAAAAAAAATTCCTACGTAATGCAAGATCATGGTGATGACATAGCAACGAGAGGGGAGAGTGTTGTCCATGTACCCTCGTAGACCGTAAGCGGAAGTGTTACGACAACGCGGTTAATGTAGTCGTACGTCTTCACGATCCGACCGATCCAAGCACCGAACGTACGGCACCTCCGAGTTCAGCACACGTTCAGCTCGATGACGATCCCCGGGCTCCAATCTAGCAAAGCTTCGGGGATGAGTTCCGTCAGCACGACGGCATGGTGACGATGATGATGTTCTACCGGCGCAGGGCTTCGCCTAAACTTCGCGACGATATGACCGAGGTGGAATATGGTGGAGGGGGGCACCGCACACGGCTAAGGAACGATCCGTAGATCAACTTGTGTGTACTGGGGTTCCCCCCTACCCCCGTATATACAGAAGGGAGGGGGGAGGCCGGCCGGCCCTTGTGGGCGCGCCAAGGAGGAGGAGTCCTCCTCCTAGTAGGAGTAGGACTCCCCCTTTCCTACTCCTACTTGGAGGGGGAAGGAAGGGGAAGAGGGGGGAAGGAAAGAGGGGGGCGCCCCCCCCTCCTAGTCCAATTCGGACCAGAGGGAGAGGGGGCGTGCGGCCCACCCTGGCCGCCCCTCTCTCTTTCCACCAAGGCCCATGTGGCCCATTATCTCTCCCCGGGGGTTCCAGTAACCCTCCGGTACTCCGGTTTTCTCCGACAACGTCCGGACCACTTCCGATGTCCGAATATTTTCGTCCATGATATCAATCTTTATGTCTCGACCATTTCGAGACTCCTCGTCATGTCCGTGATCACATCCGGGACTCCGAACAGACTTCTGTACATCAAAACTTATAAACTCATAATAAAACTGTCATCGTAATGTTAAGCGTGCGGACCCTACGAGTTCGAGAACTATGTAGACATGACCTAGAACTATTCTCGGTCAATAACCGATAGTGGAACTTGGATGCCCATATTGGTTCCTACATATTCTACGAAGATCTTTATCGGTCAAACCGCATAACAACATACGTTGTTCCCTTTGTCATCGGTATGTTACTTGCCCGAGATTTGACCGTCGGTATCCAATACCTAGTTCAATCTCGTTACCGGCAAGTCTCTTTACTCGTTACGTAATGCATCATCCCGTAACCAACTCATTGGTCACATTGCTTGCAAGGCTTATAGTGATGTGCATTACCGAGAGGGCCCAGAGATACCTCTCCGACAATCGGAGTGACAAAACCTAATCTCGAAATACGCCAACTCAACATGTACCTTCAGAGACACCTGTAGTACTCCTTTATAATCACCCAGTTATGTTGTGACGTTTGGTAGTACCCAAAGTGTTCCTTTAGTAAACGGGAGTTGCATAATCTCATAGTTACAGGAACATGTATAAGTCATGAAGAAAGCAATAGCAATATACTAAACGATCAAGCGCTAGGCTAACGGAATGGGTCATGTCAATCACATCATTCTCCTAATGATGTGATCCCATTAATCAAATGACAACACATGTCTATGGTTAGGAAACATAACCATCTTTGATTAATGAGCTAGTCAAGTAGAGGCATACTAGTGACTATATGTTTATCTATGTATTCACACACGTATCATGTTTCCGGTTAATACAATTCTAGCATGAATAATAAACATTTATCATGATATGAGGAAAT
Organism: Triticum dicoccoides; assembly: GCF_002162155.2. Classification (NCBI taxonomy): domain Eukaryota; kingdom Viridiplantae; phylum Streptophyta; class Magnoliopsida; order Poales; family Poaceae; genus Triticum; species Triticum dicoccoides. The sequence goes on from NC_041391.1 coordinate 503,749,471, forward strand.
AAATAATAACTTTATTATTGCCTCTAGGGCATATTTCCTTCAGTCTCCCACTTGCACTAGAGTCAATAATCTAGATTACATAGTAATGATTCTAACACCCATGGAGTCTTGGTGCTGATCATGTTTTGCTCGTGAGAGAGGCTTAGTCAATGGGTCTGCAACATTCAGATCCGTATGTATCTTGCAAATTTCTTTGTCTCCCACTTGGACTTGGTCCCGGATGGAATTGAAGCGTCTCTTGATGTGCTTGGTCCTCTTGTGAAATCTGGATTCCTTTGCCAAAGAAATTGCACCAGTATTGTCACAGAAGATCTTCATTGGTCCCGATGCACTAGGTATGACACCTAGATCGGTAATGAACTCCTTCATCCAGACTCCTTCATTTGCTGCTTCCGAAGCAGCTATGTACTCAGCTTCACATGTAGATCCCGCCACGACGCTTTGTTTAGAACTGCACCAACTTACAGCTCCACCGTTTAATAAAAACACGTATCCGGTTTGCGATTTAGAATCGTCCGGATCAGTGTCAAAGCTTGCATCGACGTAACCATTTACGACTAGCTCTCTGTCACCTCCATATACGAGAAACATATCCTTAGTCCTTTTCAGGTATTTCAGGATGTTCTTGACCGCTGTCCAGTGATCCACTCCTGGATTACTTTGGTACCTCCCTGCCAAACTTATTGCTAAGCATACGTCAGGTCTGGTACACAGCATTGCATACATGATAGAGCCTATGGCTGAAGCATAGGGAACATCTTTCATTTTCTCTCTATCTTCTGCTGTGGTCGGGCATTGAGTTTGACTCAACTTCACACCTTGAAGCACGGGCAAGAACCCTTTCTTTGCCTGATCCATTTTGAACTTTTTCAAAATTTTATCAAGGTATGTGCTTTGTGAAAGTCCTATTAAGCTTCTTGATCTATCTCTATAGATCTTGATGCCCAATATGTAAGCAGCTTCACCTAGATCTTTCATTGAAAAACTTTTATTCAACTGTCCCTTTATGCTATCCAGAAATTCTATATCATTTCCAATTAATAATATGTCATCTACATATAATATCAGAAATGCTACAGAGCTCCCACTCACTTTCTTATAAATACAGGCTTCTCCAAAAGTCTGTATAAAACCATATGCTTTGATCACACTATCAAAGCGTTTATTCCAACTCCGAGATGCTTGCACCAGTCCATAAATGGATCGCTAGAGCTTGCATACTTTGTTAGTACCTTTTGGATCAACAAAACCTTCTGGCTGCATCATATACAACTCGTCATCCAGAAATCCATTCAAGAATGCAGTTTTGACATCCATTTGTCAGATTTCATAATCATGAAATGTAGCAATGGCTAACATGATTCGGACAGACTTAAGCATCGCTACGGGTGAGAAAGTCTCATCGTAGTCAACCCCTTGAACTTGTCGAAAACCTTTTGCGACAAGTCGAGCTTTATAGACAGTTACATTACCATCAGCGTCAGTCTTCTTCTTAAAGATCCATTTGTTCTCAATGGCCTGCCGATCATCGGGCAAGTCAACCAAAGTCCATACTTTGTTCTCATACATGGATCCCATCTCAGATTTCATGGCCTCTAGCCATTTTGCGGAATCTGGGCTCATCATCGCTTCCTCATAGTTCGTAGGTTCGTCATGGTCAAGTAACATGATTTCCAGAATAGGATTACCGTACCACTCTGGTGCGGATCTTACTCTGGTAGACCTTCGAAGTTCAGTAGAAACTTGATCTGAAGTTTCATGTCAATATCATTAGCTTCCTCACTAATTGGTGTAGGTGTCACAGGAACCGATTCATGTGATGAACTACTTTCCAATAAGGGAGCAGGTACAGTTACCTCATAAGGTTCTACTTTCCTCCCACTCACTTCTTTCGAGAGAAACTCCTTCTCTAGAAAGGATCCATTCTTAGCAACGAATGTCTTGCCTTTGGATCTGTGATAGAAGGTATACCCAACTGTTTCTTTTGGGTATCCTATGAAGACACATTTCTCCGATTTAGGTTTGAGCTTATCTGGTTGAAGTTTCTTCACATAAGCATCGGAGCCCCAAACTTTAAGAACTGACAACTTTGGTTTCTTGCAAAACCATAGTTCATAAGGCGTCGTCTCAACGGATTTTGATGGTGCCCTATTTAACGTGAATGCGGCCGTCTCTAAAGCATAACCCCAGAACGATAGCGGTAAATCAGTAAGAGACATCATAGATCGCACCATATCTAGTAAAGTACAATTACGACGTTCGGACACACCATTTCGTTGTGGTGTTCCGGGTGGCGTGAGCTGCGAAACTATTCCGCATTGTTTCAAATGTAAACCAAACTCGTAACTCAAATATTCTCCTCCACGATCAGATTGTAGGAATTTTATTTTCTTGTTATGATGATTTTCCACTTCACTCTGAAATTCTTTGAACTTTTCAAATGTTTCAGACTTGTGTTTCATTAACTAGATATACCCATATCTGCTTAAATCATCTGTGAAGGTGAGAAAATAACGATATCTGCCACGAGCTTCAACATTCATCGGACCGCATACATCTGTATGTATGATTTCCAACAAATCTGTTGCTCTCTCCATAGTACCGGAGAACGGTGTTTTAGTCATCTTGCCCATGAGGCACGGTTCGCAAGTACCAAGTGATTCCAAAATTCCATCAGTATGGAGTTTCTTCATGCGCTTTACACCGATATGACCTAAACGGCAGTGCCACAAATAAGTTGCACTATCATTATTAACTCTGCATCTTTTGGCTTCGACATTATGAATATGTGTATCACTACTATCGAGATTCAACAAAAATAGACCACTCTTCAAGGGTGCATGGCCATAAAAGATATTACTCATATAAATAGAACAACCATTATTCTCTGATTTAAATGAATAACCGTCTGGCATCAAACAAGATCCAGATATAATGTTCATGCTCAACGCTGGCACCAAATAACAATTATTCAGGTCTAAAGCTAATCCCGAAGGTAGATGTAGAGGTAGCGTGCCGACCGCGATCACATCGACTTTGGAACCGTTTCCCACGTGCATCGTCACCTCATCCTTGGCCAGTGCTCGCTTATTCTGTAGTCCCTGTTTCAAGTTGCAAATGTTAGCAACAGAACCAGTATCAAATACCCAGGTGCTACTACGAGCTCTAGTAAGGTACACATCAATAACATGTATATCACATATACCTTTGTTCACCTTGCCATCCTTCTTATCCGCCAAATACTTGGGGCAGTTCCGCTTCCAGTGTCTAGTCTGCTTGCAGTAGAAGCACTCAGTTTCAGGCTTAGGTCCAGACTTGGGTTTCTTCTCTTGAGCAGCAACTTGCTTGTTGTTCTTCTTGAAGTTCCCCTTCTTCTTCCCTTTGCCCTTTTTCTTGAAACTAGTGGTCTTGTTAACCATCAACACTTGATGCTCCTTCTTGATTTCTACTTCCGCAGCTTTTAGCATTGCGAAGAGCTCGGGAATTGTCTTGTTCATCCCTTGCATATTATAGTTCATCACGAAGCTCTTGTAGCTTGGTGGCAGTGATTGGAGAGTTCTGTCAATGACACTATAATCAGGAAGATTAACTCCCAGTTGAATCAAGTGATTATTATACCCAGACATTTTGAGTATGTGTTCACTGACAGAACTATTCTCCTCCATCTTGCAGCTATAGAACTTATTGGAGACTTCATATCTCTCAATCCGGGCATTTGCTTGAAATATTAACTTCAACTCCTGGAACATCTCATATGCTCCATGACGTTCAAAACATCGTTGAAGACCCGGTTCTAAGCCGTAAAGCATGGCACACTGAACTATCGAGTAGTCATCAGCTTTGCTCTGCCAGACGTTCTTAACGTCGTCAGTTGCATCAGCAGCAGGCCTGGCACCGAGCGGTGCTTCCAGGACGTAATTCTTCTGTGCAACAATGAGGATAATCCTCAAGTTACGGACCCAGTCCGTGTAATTGCTACCATCATCTTTCAACTTTGCTTTCTCAAGGAACGCATTAAAATTCAACGGAACAACAGCACAAGCCATCTATCTACAACAAACATAGACAAGCAAAATACTATCAGGTACTAAGTTCATGATAAATTTAAGTTCAATTAATCATATTACTTAAGAACTCCTACTTAGACAGACATCTCTCTAGTCATCTAAGTGATCACGTGATCCAAATCAACTAAACCATAACCGATCATCACGTGAGATGGAGTAGTTTTCAATGGTGAACATCACTATGTTGATCATATCTACTATATGATTCACGCTCGACCTTTCGGTCTCCGTGTTCCGAGGCCATATCTGCATATGCTTGGCTCGTCAAGTTTAACCTGAGTATTCTGCGTGTGCAAAACTGGCTTGCACCCATTGTAGATGGATGTAGAGCTTATCACACCCGATCATCACGTGGTGTCTGGGCACGACGAACTTTGGCAACGGTGCATACTCAGGGAGAACACTTCTTGATAATTTTAGTGAGAGATCATCTTAAAATGCTACCGTCAATCAAAGCAAGATAAGATGCATAAAGGATAAACATCACATGCAATCAATATAAGTGATATGATATGGCCATCATCATCTTGTGCTTGTGATCTCCATCTCCGAAGCACCATCGTGATCACCATCGTCATCAGCGCGACACCTTGATCTTCATCGTAGCATCGTTGTCGTTTACGCCATTTATTGCTTCTACGACTATCGCTGCCGCTTAGTGATAAAGGAAAGCAATTACAGGGCGTTTGCGTTTCATACAATAAAGCGACAACCATATGGCTCCTGCCAGTTGCCGATAACTTCGGTTACAAAACATGATCATCTCATACAATGAAATATAGCATCACGTCTTGACCATATCACATCACAACATGCCCTGCAAAAACAAGTTAGACGTCCTCTACTTTGTTGTTGCAAGTTTTACGTGGCTGCTACGGGCTTAGCAAGAACCGTTCTTACCTACGCATCAAAACCACAACGATAGTTCGTCAAGTTAGTGCTGTTTTAACCTTCGCAAGGACCGGGCGTAGCCACACTCGATTCAGCTAAAGTGAGAGAGACAGTCACCCGCCAGTCACCTTTAAGCACGAGTGCTCGTAACGGTGAAACCAGTCTCGCGTAAGCGTACGCGTAATGTCGGTCCGGGCTGCTTCATCTCACAATACCGTCGAACCAAAGTATGACATGCTGGTAAGCAGTATGACTTGTATCGCCCACAACTCACTTGTGTTATACTCGTGCATATGACATCTACGCATAAAACCTGGCTCGGATGCCACTGTTGGGGAACGTAGTAATTTCAAAAAATTTCCTACGTACACGCAAGATCATGGTGATGACATAATAACGAGAGGGGAGAGTGTTGTCCATGTACCCTCGTAGACCGTAAGCGGAAGAGTTATGACAACGCGGTTAATGTAGTCGTACGTCTTCACGATCCGACCGATCCAAGCATCGAACGTACGGCACCTCCGAGTTCAGCACACGTTCAGCTTGATGACGATCCCCGGGCTCCGACCCAGCAAAGCTTCGGGGATGAGTTCCGTCAGCACGACGGCGTGGTGACGATGATGATGTTCTACCAGCGCAGGGCTTCGCCTAAACTCCGTGACGATATGACCGAGGTGGAATATGGTGGAGGGGGGCACCGCACACGGCTAAGGAACGATCCGTAGATCAACTTGTGTGTACTGGGGTGCCCCCTGCCCCCGTATATAAAGGAGGGAGGGGGAGGCCGGCCGACCCTTATGGGCGCGCCAAGGAGGAGTCCTCCTCCTCCTAGTAGGAGTAGGACTCCCCCTTTCCTACTCCTACTAGGAGGGGGGAGGAAGGGGAAGAGGGGGGAAGGAAAGAGGGGGGCGCCGCCCCCCCTCCTAGTCCAATTCGGACCAGAGGGAGAGGGGGCGCGCGACCCACCCTGGCCGCCCCTCTCTCTTTCCACCAAGGCCCATGTGGCCCATTATCTCTCCCCGGGGGGTTCCGGTAACCCTCCAGCACTCCGGTTTTCTCCGACAATATCCGGACCACTTCCGGTGTCCGAATATAGTTGTCCAATATATCAATCTTTATGTCTCGACCATTTAGAGACTCCTCGTCATGTCTGTGATCACATCCGGGACTCCGAACAAACTTCGGTACATCAAAACTTATAAACTCATAATAAAACTGTCATCGTAACGTTAAGCGTGCGGACCCTACGGGTTCGAGAACTATGTAGACATGACCTAGAACTATTCTCGGTCAATAACCAATAGCGGAACCTGGATGCCCATATTGGTTCCTACATATTCTACGAAGATCTTTATCGGTCAAACCGCATAACAACATACGTTGTTCCCTTTGTCATCGGTATGTTACTTGCCCGAGATTTGATCGTCGGTATCCAATACCTAGTTCAATCTCGTTACCGGCAAGTCTCTTTACTCGTTACGTAATGCATCATCCCGTAACCAACTCATTGGTCACATTGCTTGCAAGGCTTATAGTGATGTGCGTTACCGAGAGGGCCCAGAGATACCTCTCCGACAATCGGAGTGACAAAACCTAATCTCGAAATACGCCAACTCAACATGTACCTTCAGAGACACCTATAGTACTCCTTTATAATCACCCAGTTACGTTGTGACGTTTGGTAGTACCCAAAGTGTTCCTCCGGTAAACGGGAGTTGCATAATCTCATAGTTACAGGAACATGTATAAGTCATGAAGAAAGCAATAGCAATATACTAAACGATCAAGTGCTAGGCTAACGGAATGGGTCATGTCAATCACATCATTCTCCTAATGATGTGATCCCGTTAATCAAATGACAACACATGTCTATGGTTAGGAAACATAACCATCTTTGATTAATGAGCTAGTCAAGTAGAGGCATACTAGTGACTATATGTTTATCTATGTATTCACACATGTATCATGTTTCCGGTTAATACAATTCTAGCATGAATAATAAACATTTATCATGAAATGAGGAAATAAATAATAACTTTATTATTGCCTCTAGGGCATATTTCCTTCAATGTAAACCTGCTGCTACAAGTCATTCTATGCATAATCTGAAGATGTTCACTAAGGATGTTTTGTTATACATGTAATGCTCTATCCATCTGTGCCCCTGGTTGAAATTATATCCTGCTGTAGATTGTTTTAATCTTGCTCTCAAATTGCTAAATAATGTTGCTGTCAGCCTGATAATATTAAGTTCAGTTTTTGCCATGAGCTTTGCTAGTGGTCCATGCACCCTAGGAACTTGTTCTTGCCGTTCATAGATTCATAAACATGTATTCTTATTGTTGGTTACCTTGTCATGCCATGTAATGCTCTGTGGTGAGTTGTACAAGCTCACCAACATGCCTACTTATCATTGTTCCTGCCATGTTCGAATCTGTCATATCATTTGCCATGTTTACATGGGTGCCATCATATCTTCTGATCCTTTTTGGCTCATGGTCGATAAAGGATTTTTGTTCTATGCTCTTAGTAGTATCATGCCATGTCTTAAGTTTCTATGATAAGTTCTTGTAGCATGTTGTTTTATAGCTCTAAACATTGCAACCTGATGTTATTTCTGCAAAGTCCGAAACTATTATTATATGCAATCTTGCCATGTGTTTTTGAGCATGTTCTAGTGATTTATAGAGATAACTCAGTGTGCATATTTTGTTATGCTTTACTTGTACATCATGCCCATGCCTTTTGTTCTTATGTTGAGATGTTGTAGCATATTGTTTTGATGCTTGCTAGATGCCTAGTTACTGTTTTGGACAGATTGTTATTATATCTTGTTTGGAGTGTATGCGTTGCACCGTTGCTCCGTTTTGAGTGTGCTCTATATGAAAATTGCTTGATTTTGCATGTAGTTTCATATTATCATGTTGCATCCTTGTTTTGAGGTGTTTGCTTGATGTTTGTATGCATTTTGCATCAATGCCATGTTTAACTTGCTTTGTTCATATCTTCTAGGCCGTAGCTCCGAATTAAATGAACTTTATATGTAACTTGACTAGAATTTCATGTAGATTCTCTTGGTGCTTCTTAGCTTGCTGTTTAACAACTTGAACATAAAGTTTATTCAGATCTGGACCAATTTCGAAAGTTGCATATGAGGACTTACCTAATTTGTTATATGTTGTTTCCGGCCTCATTTAAACTTGCCTTGATGTGTTGCTCTTGTTTGCATCATCTTTGCCATGAGTAGCTTCATGTAGCTTTGTCATGCATCATGCTTGTTGTGCATCATGTCTTGTCTATGTGTGTTGTGTTTACCATGTTGTGTGCTTCTTCTCGTTAGTTCCCGTTTCGTTGCGATTGTGAGGATTCGTTCGTCTACACTTGGTTCATCTTCGTGGCTTCATCTTCATCATGGACTCGTTCTTCTTCCTAACGGGATTTCAGTCAAGATAACCGCTACCCTGGATCTCACTACTATCATTGCTATGCTAGTTGCTTCGTTCTATCGCTTTGCTGCGCTATCTATCACCTATTTATCAAGCCTCCCAAATTGCCATGTCAGCCTCTAACCTTTTCACCCTTCCTAGCAAACCGTTGCTTGGCTATGTTACCGCTTTTGCTCAGCCCCTCTTATAGCGTTGTTAGTTGCAGGTGAAGTTGAAGATTGCTCCATGGTGGACATGATTATGTTGGGATATCACAATATCTCTTATTTAATTAGTGCATCTATATACTTGGTAAAGGGTGGAAGACTCGGCCTTAAGCCTGGTGTTTTGTTCCACTCTTGCCGCCCTAGTTTCCGTCATACCGGTGTTATGTTCCCGGATTTTGCGTTCCTTACGCGGTTGGGTGATTTATGGGACCCCCTTGACAGTTCGCTTTGAATAAAACTCCTCCAGCAAGGCCCAACCTTGGTTTTACCATTTGCCTCACCTAGCCCTTTTTCCCTTGAGTTTCCAGAGCCCGAGGGTCATCTTTATTTTAGCCCCCCCCTGGCCAGTGCTTCTCTAAGTGCTGGTCCGAACCAGAGCCCTTTGCAGCGCCCCCTCAGGGAAACTTGAGGTCTGGTTTTAGTTGTACGGATTGCTCATCCAGTGTTGCCCTAAGAACGAGATATGTGCAGCTCCTATCGGAATTGTCGGCGCATCGAGCGGCTTTGCTGGTCTTGTTTTACCATTGTCGAAATGTCTTGTAACCGGGATTCCGAGTCTGATCGGGTCTTCCTGGGAGAAGGAATATCCTTCGTTGACCGCGAGAGCTTATCATGGGCTAAGTTGGGACACCCATGCAGGGTATAAACTTTCGAAAGCCATGCCCGCGGTTATGTGGCAGATGGGAATTTGTTAATGTCCGGTTGTAGATAACTTGACACCAGATCCGAATTAAAACGCATCAACCGTGTGTGTAGCCGTGATGGTCTCTTTTCGGCAGAGTCGGGGAAGTGAACACGGTTTTGGGTTATGTTTGACGTAAGTAGGAGTTCAGGATCACCTCTTGATCATTGCTAGCTTCACGACCGTTCCTTTGCTTCTCTTCTCGCTCTTATTTGCGTACGTTAGCCACCATATATGCTTAGTCGCTGCTGCAACCTCACCACTTTACCCCTTCCTTTTCCTTTAAGCTTTGCTAGTCTTGATACCCATGGTAATGGGATTGCTGAGTCCTCGTGCTCACAGATTACTACAACAACATTTGCAGGTACAGGTTATGCGATGATCATGACGCGAGAGCGATGTTTGCTTGTTTTGGAGTTCTTCTTCTGCTTCTTCTTCGATCAGGGGATAGGTTCCAGGTCGGCAGCCTGGGTTAGCAGGGTGGATGTCGTTCGAGTTTCTGTTCGTGTTCCATCCGTAGTCGGATGTTGCTCTTTTGTAAGATGATGTTGTATTCGTGTGGTATTGTATGCCTTTTATATGTATCCCCATCTATTATGTAATGTTGATGTAATGATATCCACCTTGCAAAAGCGGTTCAATATGCGGTTCTATCCTTGGTGGGACCTTCGAGTCTCTTTAGGATAGTATCCCATATTGGGCGTGACATGAAGGCAACCGGGACTTTACAAACATCCCGGAGCACACCACACAATAGGCAGCTTCCGGGGCTTTACTCCTACAACCTAGCAGTCCTAAATCTTCAAGATAGAAAGTTTGGTGATGAAAACAAACTAGATGATTCTCTTCGCGTTGCTACAGAAATATATGGTAAAATTTTAACATCGACTATTACATAAAATAAAAAAGCTTGAGGATTAGGGTAATCATTCGACCACATGGAATAAACATATGAGTTCAAGGGAATTGATACACTTTACCACAATAATTAACCATGCAACAATTTTTTAACTCTCCAAGATTCAATTCTACTGTAGGTGCTACCAATATGAAAATATCCATCAAATATTTTGCAATTACATACTTTCCAAATGCACCACATCCCAAAATGGCAATTTCATGGCGACTATTGGCCTATTATTAAACAATTTCCATATATCCCATAATTTAGATGCGCCTTCTTCATGAAGGTGAGAGGAAGTCCCAGAATTCCGAGGCAAATCAGCAACCGAAGAAAAGTTCAACTATATTCCTCACAGCCTGGCCGACCGGAGGGTATAATTCGTTCATCCTCTCCTATTTATTCCTATGTTAGTCATACTTGTTGTTTAGATAGATGCTTCAGCTATATGCAGAGTACATGTTTACATGGTCAAATATGAGTACAAGATTAATACTATCAATGCCATTTCATATTTTTTTAAATTAAATCAATAAAAACATTCTATTTTATCCAACAAGTTTGTACACCATTGTCATGTTGCTCTTGGAGGATGGTGCTCAAATAACAAAAGACCAGAGGCAAATGCTAAAAGCATATGATTTACTTGCCCGTCTCAACAACTTTATTTCTTCATGAGCTTAGATCGTTAGCCTCCTTTCTACAATGCACTTGAGTCCAAGCAATGTAGTTGAAGTTGAAAGGATGTGGCTGTTCTGATCTCGAGCTCATGTAAGCTGGGGTGAACATAAAAATAAAAATATAAAAAGAAATCTGATTTTTTGTGTGAAATATTGATGAATGTTTTGATAGCTTGCAAAATTTCATCAATAGATGACATTCATGGAAAACGTGGCAAAAAAACTATGCTCCATAATGTTATTTTTAAAACATACTCTTGAGCATCGATTTTGTTTTTATCTGCCACATGTTGCTTTTATCTGCCACGTCTTTGATGAACATCATTTCATGATGAAATTTTACAAGCTAGCAAAACATTTGTCAATGTTTGACAAAAGAAAATCAGAATATTTTGAATTTTTTACATTTATTTTGATTTTACTGTTCACGCAAGCTCACGTGAGCTCAGGATCAGAACAACAATTTCGGAGTAGAAAGCCATAACAATGCCACAAGATATGATAAGAGGCCAAGAGGGACCTATTCTAACATTCGCTTTGCGTGGCTCCGTAATTTCTTTCTGACTAATTTGTGTGCCTAGTTGAAGCGTGAGTCATATTTATATCAGGTGCATGTTCCATCCTGAAAATAGCCAAGCCTTAGCGTGGAAGAAGCGTCAACAATGTGGCATGGGCTGCAAAGAGGCGAAGAAAAGGCAAAGCAAAAGACGGCCTGTCGCCGGGGCGGTACATGATCATCATCTCATTCGGGCAGTGGTACGATTGGTCTTTTACTCGGCTGAGATTTTGCAGAGTCCTGCACACCCTACTAACAGTAATGGATGGGCACTCCAGTAGCCTTTCGGCCTTTCCCAACAAAAGAAAAAGGAAAAAAAAATGCAATGACAATGCGAAAACCTTAAGCCTAGCGCGGCACGGCAGCCCCCAGCAGGGAAAACAGCAGCGCGCCACCGCAGCGTATCCTCTGGCCAGAGCAGAGCTGGGCACTCGGCGTTGATCCGGTGATGGAGACGGAGACCGGTCAAGGCCGTACCGCGGCCATCAAGCCGGGCGTCAATGCCTGTGCCATGCCACCAAGCCAAAGCCAAAGCCTGCGCGCAACTCCATGGCGCCCTGCACAGCACCGCCTCGCCAGCCGCAGCAGCAGCAGCAGCAGTCCTCGCCTCGCTTCCATCCAAAAGGAAGCAAACAAAACTGGTTAAATGGAGAGAGGCGAAAATAACATGACGGCCTGGTGGTGCTGCCCTCGCCTGGCCTGTCGTCCCCCCCTCCGTTTCCCGTCACGTTCCCCACACTCGGAGGCGTAGCCGCAGATACTATTAGAAGAGATCGTCTATCGTTGTATGGGTGGGTGCGTGTGGGCCTTTCCCCCACCGCAAGAAAACAAGGGGCGCCCCTGCCCCTGCCCCTGCCATATCGAGCCCGGAAAAAGAAGGAAGGAGCGAGTCGAGCGAGTGCAAACAAATTTCGCCAAGCAAAACGGCAAGAGGAGATTCCCACCCCCTCCCCCACTTTGCTCCGCTCCGCCTCCACTACACACACAGCCCTCGCCTCCTCTCCGCACGCCTCCATATCATTTCCCCCCATCAACCCCCCAAGTCCGTCGGTGTCATCATCATGGCGGGAGGACACGGCCGCTTATAAGCCCGGCCCGGGGCCGATCGTTTTAGGACTGTGGTGATTGGCAGTTGCACTAGCTGACCGAGCGAATAAGGACGCGCCGGCGATGGGTTGCAAGGGGTCCAAGCTGGACGAGCAGGAGGCGGTGGCGCTGTGCCGCGGCCGCGCCGACCTGCTCGCGGTCGCCGTCCGCCACCGCGACGCGCTCGGGGCCGCGCACGCCGCGCTCGCCGGCTCGCTCCTCTCCGTCTCCTCCTCGCTCCACCTCCTCCTCGTCTCCGCCTCCGCCCGCCCGCGCCCGGGGATCACGCTCCCCGCCGCCGCCAATGCCAAGGCCGTCGACCCCCCTCCAGCGGCGCAGCCCTCCTCGCCCCCGCACTCCTCCTCGCACATCGACTTCGCGCCCTCCTCCGGATCCGACTCCGGCTCCGTCGCCTCCTCGCCTCCCCGCCGCGTCGACGACGCCCGCCACGACCAACTCCACCACCCGCACCCGTACGCGCTTCAGTTCCCGCATTACGGCTACGGCTACAGTTACGAGCCTGAGCCACCGTTCGGGTACCCGCCGGGGTCGCTGCAGCTCTACTACGCGCGGAGCCGCCCGCCTCCGGCCTCGGTCGCCGTCGAGCAGCGCGCGCCCGCGTCGGAGCGCGTCTACCTCGGCTCCTCCGACCCGGCGGGCGGGAACGCGCGGTATTACTCGTACGGAGGAGTGACCACGCCGGCAGGTAGGGCGGCTGCACCCCCGCCGTCGCCGCCGAGGGCGAGCTCGTGGGACTTCTTCAATGTGTTCGACGACTACCAGGTGCACGACAACTACTGTTACGATGCTGCCGGCGCCGGGACCACGGCGACGACACCGTACACGCCGAGCCGGTGCTCGCGGGACGTGCGGGAGGAGGAGGGCATCCCGGAGCTCGAGGAGGACGACGCGGTCGTCAAGGAGGTGTCCAGCGAGCACTATATGACCGGGAGTGGCGGTGCTCGCAGCCGACGCAGCTCGGTCGGCGGCATGAGCAGCAGCGAAGAGGAGAATTGTGTTGTCGATAAGGGAGTGCTCTCCGGGGGTGGCATGGCGCGGCAACAGGCGCCAGCTCAGCCTAATGTCGCGGCCTCCGTTCGCACTCACCGGAAGTCATCGGAGACTGCAGACTTCGCCGGGGAGATCAAGGCACAGTTTGTTCGAGCGGCCGATGCAGTCTGGGCGGTCGGACCGATCCTGGAGGTCGACAGGCGGAGTTACCAATACCACCCCCGCAGCTCAGTGTACCATGGTGAGTTCATGCATGTACTCTGATTAGTTTAGTTTCATTGATGTTATGGCGAACTATTTGTTGCTTCTAGAACTGGCATATTTTCTGATATACTTTGGTGTACATATACTCTGATATACTTTGGTGTACATATACTCTGATATACTTTGGTGTATATATACTCTGATATACTTTGGTGTCGTCGATTCTTGGTGTCACTGATCGATTTATTGGTATTTCGAAATAGTTTCGTCTCGGATGGTGTCAACGGCTGCATTACCAAATTCAGGGCATGGAGGTGACGAGTTGGATGTTGGAGGCTGGAAGAAGGTGGCTGAAGGGGGGAGAAGCTTATCAGTCACCCTGCAGAAACTCTATATCTGGGAGAAGAAATTATATAATGAGGTTAAGGTATGTATTCACCTTCGATTTTGTTGAAGTAATACCTGAATTTACTCTGTGCTGGAATGATATGTTAGTAACTAGGTATGTTGGAGTACTTTATCAAGTTAACTATTTACAGGATGCAATTTTTTTTTTGTTTGACTCCTACTAAATACTATTGGTGACAAATATTTACTGAGAGCACAATGTCATCTTTTTTTTTTTTTGCGGGTGCACAATGCATCTTTTCATAGTGCCATGTTTGCGCAATGACATTTCATCTCCAGAAAGATGAAATGTTGATCCTAGCATGGCAAGGCTGAGATCAATGGAATGCCAGGTGTTCTACTTCATTAGGAAAAGGTCCTAGTAATATCGTGTAAAAGCTCCTTTCTGGAGACCAAATACCCAGATTAGTAATATTTAAATTTGCGTGCCATATTTAAAGAAATTTAACCACTTCTGTAATGGTATTAGATGTACTTTTGAGTTTGTGGGTTTCTCTTCTGATGTTTAGTTTCATTTGAAAGGATGCTATACTAACCCATGCAAAAAAAGGATGCTACACTACCTTTTTAGTAGGTTTCTCATGCATAACAATATTAACTTTCATTTAAACTATCTTGTTGGCTCCTTAGTAAACGGATGATCATTTTAGGATGAAAATCTCTTATGCAGCACTACTTTCAATAATGTGGGACGTGCCTTTTCTTTTAAACTGAGATTATTTTTCTCATATGACCGCACCCGTGTTAACTATTGTGCTACATCTGATTATTTTTGTTCTATTCTCCTCTTCCAGTCTGAAGAGAAAATGCGCCTCCTGCTAGCCAAGAACTCCAAGCGGCTGAAGTTCTTGGATCAAAAGGGTGCTGAAGCTCAGAAGATCGATGCAACTCAAAATTTGGTCAGGAAGCTGTCGGCAAAAATAAGAATGGCTGTGCGAGTTATTGCTAAGGTTTCAAAAAAGATAAACAGAGTTAGGGATGAGGAATTGTGCCCACAAATTATGGCCTTAATCCAAGGGTACGCTCTAATTTTTTGCCTTGACATCTTAGGTACATATTTCAGTTAGTTCCCTGTCGGTACACTACTTCCACCTTTACACTGGTTGTCTGCTTGTCTAGTTTGTACAATCTTCTATTAAGAAGTACTCCCTCCGTAAAGAAATATAAGCGCATTTAGATCACGAGTAACATTCTCAGTCCAGTACGTTATTAAGTTTCAGTCCAGCTGCCTGGAAATTTTTACATATTGTGTAGAGGCTAACTGCCTAACTCTACAGCCCTGCATTTACAGTGCACATGTATGTTAAAAAAAAACTCATGTTTCCGAGTAATCAATATCCCTACATGCTTTTACCCTAGGTGAACTTTCCTGAACACTGTCGGTTTCTTTCTTTGCAATCTTGCATTTCTTATCCCACAGAACCTAGCTTGCATCAAAAGACTGACAACCTCTCTTTGTAGGTTTGTGAAGATGTGGCAAGAAAAGCTGGACTGCTACCAGACTCAGTGTGAAGCAATATCGGAGGCGAAAAACCTGGATTCGGCTATCTCCGGCGGGATCAGTCGGGATCTAGCGATGGAGTTTGAAGTGGACTTGGTTAAATGGATTGTAAATTTCTGCTCTTGGGTAAATGCGCAAAGGAGCTTCGTGAAGGCACTGAACGGATGGCTGGCACTGTGTCTCAACTATCAGCAGGAGGAGACGCCCGACGGAGCTCCTCCTTATTCTCCTGGAAGGGTGGGTGCGCCTCTTGTGTTTGTCATCTGCAACACCTGGTCTCAAGCCATGGATCGGATTTCCGAGAAGGAAGTGGTTACCGCCATGCAAGCCCTTGTCTCCAGCGTACGCAACCAGTGCGAGCACAGAGCCTCTGTTGAGCAAAGCGAGCTGATCTTCGTAACCCGGGAAAGAGAAAAGTGGAACAGGATTCTGGAGAGGAAGTCCGTGGAGATTAACAGGGAGGCAGACACACTGAACAAGAAGCTGGCCCTTGTGCCAGGCCGGCAGAGCCTGCTTCCAACGGCGCAAACGTACCAGGCGCATTTTCTTGAAGCAGACAGCCTGCACGTAAGCTTGAGCCGGGTGCTTCAGTCCTTGGAGAGCTTCGCGTCCAGCTCCCTGCAAGCTTTCCGGGAGACCCTGAGACATGCCGAAGAAGAAATGCTGTCCAGAGAGAGTGCTAAAGTTTCATAGCCCGATTTTGCATCTGACAGACACTAGAGCCAACAAACAAAGCTTGTGGAATATAATCATCATCTCCTCATCAGGTGGCATCGGTGCTGAATGTGCTGGGCGAATGCTTCTGACAGATTTTAGTTTTGGTGGAGAAATTCTGACTTCTGAGTTTTAGTAAATGACTGAGATTTGCCTTGCGCACGTCGTGTAGGCAACCCTTGGTCCATCAGAATAGAACAGCTGTTGAAGTAGTAGCAGGTAAATATGGGCAGGTGCTAGTTTTTTGTGTCATGAGCATGTACTGTGCAATATTCAGCGCATTGAATCCCTTTGTTTTTTTTGGCTGCTGCCATTGCTTTTTGGCCTCTATATTATAACTGAATGCTTGAATGTGCAATAGTGGTATGATCTGCTCATTGGTCGTATTGTTCTGTACATGTCAGAGTCCGAGAGTGAATTATGTTGAAATTGTCAATTGTGTCCAATCTATGTGTGCTTGGCTGTGTGCATCATGTGATGCAAAGGCCGGGGTAATCGCCTTTTCGTAAAAAATAAAATCTAAGTCGGTTAATAAATAAAGTTAGGTTTTTTTTGGACAATCGGTTAGATGTTGCAGTCGAACAAACTCTCATAAATGACGTCACCAGATCAGGTATTCAAAACAGAGGTTAGGCTCATATGCTCCTGGATGAGCACTAAATTAAGAAAATAGTAAAAGAAAATGTCAACAAAAACATGTTCGTGTGTTTGTACATGTGTGTTATGTTTTGTGAAGAAATGGCATATGTTGTGATGTAAAAATGCTTTTAGAGCATAGTTTTTGTTTCTCTTTCCACAACATATGTTGTTTTGTCAGAGAGAAAAAAAAAACTCACATTTAGAAGACACAAACAAGTTTGTTGTAGAAACAGGTATATTATTAAAAGAACATTATTTTCCTTTTCACATAGGAGCATGTGCACATAGGAGCAAAAACATTGCCCCCCATATCAATTATTGAAAACTGTTGCATTGATCCAACCATCATCCTTGAAGCCGTTGCTTTCCCAAGATTTATGGATTTGACACTCGTACGTTGGGTTACCTTGGTCGCACAATGACATCGATGTCGATGGCGATGCTCCAGTGGTGAACTTTATAGTCAATGGTCACCAATACCTAGTGGACTACTATTTTTGTTGATGGCATATATCCCTTGTGGTTCACAATTGTGAAGAAATTTCTAACCCACAAGACGAGAAGATAGTTCATTTCAACAAGGTTCAATCAGCCGAGAAGGATGTTGAGAGAGCATTTGGGATATTGCAAGTCGATGTGCGCTTGTTCATGTACCTGCTAGATTTTGGGATCAAAAAATATTTTGGCAAATGATGACATCATGTGAGATCAAAGAGGAAGACTTTGAGTATGATCGTGTGGGGACATCAAGACCAAACCTACACATCTATTGAAGTGCATCCACAGATAGAAGACTAAGCGGAACAACTTTGTGATGACCTAGTTGAGCATATGTGGCAGCTCCGTGGGTAATAGTTTTTCATGTGTTTTCATGTTTTACCTACATCATTCGGTTCATTTTCGATTCTATGTTATACTGGATGGAATCATGGACTTGAAATGTTGTTATTCGATTGTATGCGGTGAAAACATAAAAGTTTTAATAATCGTGATGCAATAGGAGTTCAAGTAAGTCGTATATGCACTGAAGGAAGAGAAATAGGAGGGAAAAAAATGTGGGGGGTGGTTTTAGACAATCTGTTTTAGGATCTGCGCAAAAAGTGTCTGAATTCTTATTTAGAGGATTTAGTGGAGATGCTCTAATAGAATGTGAGGGCTGCAAGTTGATCATGATTTCCTTATTCCGCAAAGGCGACCCCATATGATCTCTGACATTCGCAACAAAATTTGAACTGGCTTCCAGGGTGAATCATTTTTTTGTTTGACGATGTGCGAGTTGAGTTCCGATACGAACATGCCAACCTACAGATTACCGCACATCCGTCCATATGACACATGAGAATAACATGCTCAGAGGACAGACGCAGCAACGTCATTAGCACGCGCCACGTGCAAATCCAAGCGCCGCAGAACAATTGCAGTCGCTACCTCACTCGAGGAGACGGGTGCTGGCTGCCGTGGCTGCCGGCCGGGCTGGCCCGTTCCGATACGTACCCTGGCCGTGGCGACTGGCCGTAACCTTGACCGCTCCGTGCGTTGTTTGGTCGCGGGGAGGCGGAGCCGACGGAGCCGTCTCCCGGTCTGGCGGCGCCCTTGGACATGGACTCGACCTCCTGCAGCACGGTGACGACCTCCTTCATGGACGGCCGGTTGGTGTGCTCGGCGGCGAGGCAGCGCAGCGTGAGCTGCGCCGCCCGCTGCGCGCCCCTGGACGAGTACTGGCCCTCGAGGCGCGGGTCCATGAGGCGCGCCAGCTTCCGGCGGTCCGCCAGGTGCGGCTTGGCCCAGTCCACCAGGTTGTGCTGGCCGCTGGGCCGGTCCGTGTCCAGCGCGCGTAGGCCCCTCAGCACCTCCAGCAGCACCACGCCGAAGCCGTACACGTCGCTCTTCACGTACAGGTGCCCCGTCGCCACGTACTCCGGCGCCGCGTAGCCGTAGGTGCCCATCACCCGGGTGGTCACGTGGCTGCTGCCGCCGGCCGGCCCGTCCTTGGCGAGCCCGAAGTCCGAGAGCTTCGCGTGGAATTGCTGCGGTGCGCGAGCGCGGGAGAGGAGGGTTAGATTAGACGTGTACGATGCGCGCGTGTGACCGATGCGGAACGTGAAGGATCGCCGGCGAGCGGCGGCGCACGCACGGCACGTACCGTGTCGAGGAGGATGTTGGAGGCCTTGAAGTCCCGGTAGATGACGTGCTTCTCCGAGGAGTGCAGGAAGGCCAGGCCGCGCGCCGCGTCGATCGCCACGCGCAGCCGGAGGCTCCACGACAGCGGCTGGAACGCGCCCGCGCCTTCTGCAGGTGGGCACAATGCTATTCGTGTTAGCCTCAGGTTATCCCAGTCTGCATCTTTAATCTGCTGATATGTATGTGCCGGGACTTTTACTCCGTGGTTCGTTTCTGAAGAGGTGATCCTCGAGGTTGCCTTTGGCCATGTACTCGTACACGAGCAGGAGCTCCTTGTCCTCCCAGCAGTACCCCAGCAGCCTCACCAGGTTGGGATGGATGAGCCTTCCCAGGAAATTCACCTCCGACTGCAACACCAATTCCGCCACGAATCAGCAACTCCAATGGCATCATGCCAACGTGCGTGCCAATCACTGAACATGCATCATCATGGAAGGCACACACACACATTTCGGTTGGGAATTATGCAATGCTATGCCCAGCTCAGTGAATACGTCGATAATTCAGAACATGGTTCGGGTTGACCAAAAGACACGTAGCTTCATTCACCTGCCATTCTTGGACGCCCTGCAGGCTCTCGGGGTTGAGCTTCTTGACGGCGACGGGCATGCCGGCGCCGCTCCTGGCCGGGCTCATGGTCTTCTCGTCGACCCAGCCCTTGTGCACCCGCCCGAACCCGCCCTCGCCGAGGAGGGTGTCCGACTTGAAGTTCCGCGTGGCGGCCTTGAGCTCCGCGAACGTGAAGATCCGGAGGTTGGGCGCCTCCAGGATCCTCCCCTCCCGGCTGGGGCTGGCCTCGCTGCCGCCATTCGTGCCGCCTCCAGCCACCGGACGGCTGCTTCCGCTGCCGCTGCTGGAGGTCGTGGGCGCGCTCGGCGACTTCCGAGGCTGCCCCGGGGAGCTCATTGCTACGGGTGCATTGGGCTGGGGCGCGACCATGCCGGGCCTCGCCATCGATGCTGCGAGAGTAAAATGAGCAAAGATTGCATGCGTCAGAAGTTGTAAGTATCAAACAAAATACACGATGAATCCCATCAAGGAACCAAGGTAGAGCAAGATCAATTGAGAATCATGGCGATACCTCTGGCATGTGCATGATGCGCCATCGCCTTGACAGCCTCCACATCGGCCTCTTCGGAGCCGAAGCAGTTACCCATGGCGTGGAAGCAAAGCTCTAGGCTGTAGCTCTCTCTCTCTCCTCTGCTCGTCTTCCTTCTGACTTGATGGCTGGCTGGCTATATCCCTCGTGTCGTCAATCTCAATCAGGTCCCTCGAGGCTCCAGCTACGTGCTTGGCATAAAAAAAGAGATAGGCAAATGTGACTTTGGGCGTGGCGGTGGAGAGGAGAGGAGCGACGAGGCCTGCGCGTTGGGGTAGTGGAAGGCGTGGAACTCCTCGTGGAGCTGTCATTTGGGCGCCCATGCATCAGGCGAGGGGCACATGGCGCATATCGCGGAGACGAGGGCAAATTGTTGCAGTGTTCAAAAAAAATAATCAAACGAGAAATGAGCGCGTCAGTGCCTCTGCTTGCATTTCGAACATGATTGTTAGGCTGGTTGCAGCTTGCGGCCCGCTGGAACTCTAGCTGCTGACACTGTTGGAATGATCACAAACTGAAGCGACTGCAGGGGACAGCCATTCTTCTTCTCGCACCTGGCCAATACGCGGAAATATAGTCAGGAATCAGGAGCATAATCGGGTCAACTTTTTGTTCTTTCAAAGTTCACTCTCAAGTACATGTAAAGCAATTAAGGCACACATAAATGGGGCTCATATTTTCATCTGGAAGATGATTCCAGACAATATGGTCCAAATAATCCTCACACCTATTCCTGCCCTGCTACGGAATACAATGTATCTGGTGCTGATACATTTATGGAGGCAAAAACTAACCATGGGTTTAGAAAATATCCTCTCTTTTGAAATCCCTGTAAATTACAGTATGGGATGCTCATGTGAGGCCGCAGATTAAGTTTCTTTTTCTCTAAGATACACACAATATCATACATTAAAGAAGAAGAGGGGAAAACAGGCCCGTCCACGAGTGTCTTACATGCGATTACACGAAGGCACTACCTTCACCGAGAGGTTTAACCGCAAATGCTAACTACTCGTCATCACCCACCTAGCCAAGGACCTAAAGAAGGACGACATGTCTCCTTTCAATAGCCCCCCAAGCTTCCAGGCTCTACCCTCGCTATCAACTCTCGCAATTACAAAGCTCACTGAGGGGGCTACACCATCAAACAAACTGTATTCCTATGCTTCCAGAGCTGCCACATCACCAACAATAGTTTGTGGGTATATCCTTGGCCCGAAGATTTATTGCATGATGAGAGTGTCGGATATCAGGTTCCGACAAAACCCTTAAGGTTCAAACTCTGGGGTGCGCACGAAGATCTTCTTCCTACCGATTCACGCTCCAAAACCTCGCCGCGATTCTAGCTAGCACGATGAACAACACAAGAGACACAGGGTTTATACTGGTTCATGCCACCCTTGTGGTGTAATACCCTAATCCAGTGTGTGGTGTGATGGGTTGCCTCTGGGGCTGATGATGAACAGTACAAAGGAAGAACAGCCTCGCGAGGGGTGTTCTTGTGGTGGTGTGCTTGGAGAAGAATTGATCCGTCTTTGTTGGCTCTAGATGAGATTGTCCCCTTTCTACTATGGTGACTATCTCTATTTATAGAGGCCATGGTCCTCTTCCCAAATATTGAGCGGGAAGGAAGCCAACAACGGTCATTTTGAAAGGCGACAACTAGTACAAGCTATTCTGACTAAAGGTGGTCTTCGACTGCCAAAGGCATTGGTGATGACGCCGCCTTGGGCTCCATGGTGACCTTCGTCCTGCCGCTCTGTTGGTCTTGGTCTCGTTGCATCGATATGGAAACCTTTGCTTGATGCCTCAGTACTCCGCTCCTGCGCTTGCCCCCTTTGCACCAAAGAGGAAACGAGGACACTGTGCAGGCTGGCGCCCGCCTGGTCTTGATCGTCATGGCTTGCGTCACGAGCACCTCGCGAGGTACTCCTTGCCTTGATCTCTCCGCTTCCTCGCGAGCCTGCCTGGCGAGGCCGCCCCTGAGGAGGCCTTGTGTCGTCTGCCCCGCGAGGCTTGGCCCCTCGCGAGGGTCTTGAACTTGGGTTGACGAAGACGGGCCGTACTGGGCCACTGCTTAGCCACGCCGCAGGCCGCAGGCAGGCAAGTCTGGGGACCCCCGTTCCCAGAATGCCGACAGTAGCCCCCGGGCCCAAGGCGCGCTCAAACTTGGCTTAGCAGCGAAGCCAAAGGGCAAGTGCGGAGCGCCGCGGGCCCCAACAGCCTGCGGCCTTGATCGCCGCGTGGTGGTTGATTGAACGTGGGCGTCTCCACTTCCCCACGCTGCCTCGGCAACTGCCCGATTTGACGAGTCCCTGTTGCATGTAAAAAGAGTCATCATTACCTGTGATCGTGGAGGCCGGCGGTTGGCCTCCCTTGGGCTATAAATGGGGAGGGGCGGAAGCCCCCGTTGTCCATCTCTTCTTGCCCCCTTGCTTCTTCGCCGGCGAACTGCCGGCCGCTGGCCCTGGCGGGCTCTGGCTGCAGGCAGACAGCTGCAGCAGCAGGGCCTCCTAGGTCACGGTGGAGATCTCCGTCGCCGGGAACGTGGCCCTGGCCCGGGGCTGGCAGACGTTTGCCCCCGCGCGTGGCCTGGGCCGGCGGTGCACCCTCCACTTCAAGTACGATGGCGATGCGACCCTCTACATGAGGGTGTTCGGAGAAGATGGCCGCCGTGCTGGGTGCTGCCCTAAAGACGATGGCAGCGACGAGGTGCTTGGCCTTGGCGACGGCCGCGACATGGGCGAAGGCGGACTGGCTCCTGGCGGCGTTCACAGCTCGCCGAGATTCAGCGGCTCCTCCTCCGACGATAGCTCCTCCAGCGGTGGCCGTGATCAGCCACCACGTTGCCGCGCCCGCTTTGAGGGCGAAAGCGGGTCGTCCCGTCGCCGCGCCTCGGTGAAGCGCGAGGCGGAGTCTGATTGAGCTCGGGAGGATGGTGCGTGTAACGCCCACGATGCGGCTATATCTCTCACGTGTCGAGGCACGACTTAGAGGCATAACCGCATTGTAGGTTTTGTCGCAAGAAGGGTCATCTTCACACAATCCCATGTAATGAACAAGAATGGGATAAAGAGAGTTGGCTTACAATCGCCACTTCACACAATACATAAATAAATTCATACATCATTCAAAATACACTCATAGATCGACTACGGTCAAATCCAAATGAAAAGATGATAACCCTAAATGCTAGATCCCCGATCGTCCCAACTGGGCTCCACTACTGATCATCCGGAAATGAAACATGGTAACGACCAAGGTCCTCGTCGAACTCCCACTTGAGCTCGGTTACATCACTTGCACTGGTATCATCGGCACCTGCAACTGTTGGTAGTATCTGGTGAGTCACGAGGACTCACAAATCTCAAACCCGCGAGATCAAGACTATTTAAGCTTATGGGTAGGAAGTGGTAATGAGGTGGAGTTGCAGCAAGCACTAAGAAAATATGGTGGCTAACATACGCAAATAAGAGCGAGGAGAGAAGCAACGGAATGGTCGAGAAGCTAGAAGTGATCAAGAAGTGGTCCTGAAACTACTTACGTTCATACATAACCCAAACCGTGTTCACTTCCCGGACTCCGCTGAAAAGAGACCATCACGGCAACACACGCGGTTGATGCATTTTAATTAAGTCAAGTGTCAAGTTCTCTACAACCGAATATTAACAAATTTCCATCTGCCACATAACCGCGGGCATTGCTCTCGAAAGTTTATAACCTGCAGGGGTGTCCCAACTTAGCCCATCACAAGCTCTCACGGTCAACGAAGGATATTCCTTCTCCCAGGAAGACCCGATCAGTCTCGGAATCCCGGTTTACAAGGCATGTCGACAATGGTAAAACAAGACCAGCAAGACCACCCAACTGTGCCGACAAATCCCGATAGGAGTTGCACATATCTCGTTCTCAGGGCACACCGGATGAGACAGGCTACGAGTAAAACCAGACTTCGAGTTTCCCCGAGGTGGCCTCGCAGGCGGCTCATT
>NC_041391.1:503773972-503830636 GCF_002162155.2 Triticum dicoccoides
GACCCTCGAGCTCACGAAAACCCAAGGGAAAGGTATAGGTGGTAGGTAGTCAAATGGTAAAACCAAGGTTGGGCCTTACTGGAGGAGTTTTATTCAAAGCGAATTGTCAAGGGGGTCCCATAAATCACCCAACCACGTAAGGAACACAAAATCAAGGAACATAACACCAGTATGACGGAAACTAAGGCAGCAAGAGTGGAACAATACACCAGGCATAACGCCGAGCCTTCCACCCTTTACCAAGTATATATATGCAATAATTAAATATGAGATATTGTGATATCCCAACATAATCCTGTCCAACATGGAGCAATATTCAACTTCACCTGCAACTAACAATGCTATAAGAGGGGCTGAGCAAAGCGGTAACATAGCCAAGCAACGGTTTGCTAGGAAGGGTGAAAAGGTTAGAGGCTGACATGGCAATTTGGGAGGCATGGTAAACAAGTGATAGGTAGCGCAGCATAGCGATAGAACGAAGCAACTAGCAAGCAAAGATAGAAGTGATATCGAGGGTAATGGTCATCTTGCCTGAGATCCAGCAAGGAAGATGAACGAGTCCAAGAAGAAGACAAACGGACGTAGTCGAACGAATCCTCACAACTCCGGAACGAATCCGAAGCTAACGAGAGATGCAAACCGAAAAGAAGCAAGCAACATGGTAAACACACAAGCATAAACATGGCATGATGCACAACCAAGGATGATGCATGTCCGGTTTAAAAAGGCATGGCATGGCAAAGTGCACAAACAATACTACAAATTAAGTGGAGCTCAATATGCAACAAATTGCATATTAACGGAACACCACAACAATTATTTAGTTCTCTCTCGGTTATGTACCCAACAATATTAAATGTTTTTAAACATGGCAAGGGGTGAAGCACAAGTAAACTACACATTTTAGGCAATTTAAATGAGGCCGGAAATAACAAACAACAATTCCGGAAAATCCCCATGTGCATATTTTAGATTTGGTACTGTTCTGCCCTAAACCGTATTTTAGGGTTGTTAAACATGCAAAGTAATGTCACCATGTTAAACTATGCATTTTTCTACCCCATTTACATATAAAATTTATTAAATTTGGAGCTACGGTTATTTAGTTATGAAATAAAGCATATTAACATGGCATTTAAGCAAATTTAAACAAACAGTAAGTTTAAACATTTTAAACATGGATGAGAGTTGCCTATTATGAAAGTACATGAAAAACTGAGCATCTTACATAGATAGTTTATTTAATTCTGATGCATGGTTTGTGAATTATTGATGCATGAACATGAGGGTCTTTTTTGTAAAATTGTCGTCCTCTGGATAAATGCGAAAATCGTAGAACCGGAAAAAAACATGATCGGGCTGAATCTAGCTGGGCCAACAAGAGCAGAGGCGCTGGAGGCTCACCATGGGCCTTGGCCCGATTGGAGGGGAGGCTGCAGGAGGGGCGCGCTGGGCCTTGGAGGTCACTGGAGGCGCGGTCAACGCTTGGGACTGAACCGGGTGAGCCGCTGCTGCTCTCGTTTCTGAAGAAACAGAAGCAACAGCAGGAGCATGGCAATGGAGAAGAAGACGGCAGGGGGCCCTGGCGACGGGGTCGGCGGGAACCGGACGGGACGAGCGGATCGAGTCGTCCGGCCTCGGTTCCGGGCAACGGCAGCGGCCGACAGAGCTCGGGCGCGGGGCACAACCATCCATGGTGGCGGGGGTGGTCCTGCTTGAACAGAGAGACACGAGCGACAGAGAGGTGAGAGAAGGAGAAAGAGTGCGAGGCAAAGGGAGAGGGAAGCGGCGGCAGGGCTCACCGGAGCGCATGGGGCGGCGAGGAGGGATCGAGGAGCTCGGGCTCCTACCTCCTGGACGAGGGAAGTCTCGGGTGCAAGGTCTCCTGCTCGGCTGCTGTGGGCACGGGAACGAGGCAAGGGGATCATGTTGGAAATATGAGCAATTTATCGAATGATTTTATTAACAGAAATACTAGATAAAGCATGGCTAGTATAGGAGTGATAAAATAAGCCATGCGATTTGACAAAGAGAAGGTAAACAACATGTTCATATATGAACCGTAACTAAACATATCTAGAGCAGATAGTATAGCAGGTTGCATATATGAAACAGAGTCTAACATATCTAGGGCAAATACTAGAACAAGGAATTGTAGCAGAACCTCTAATAGAAAGGGGAGAAACACGTATGAGACAGCAGCAGGAGCAGATGCACTGGATTTGGGGTCGGTGTCCTCCATGTCGTCGAGGAGGTTGTCGACGTCGAGAAGTAGTCGTCATCGGGAAGTAGTCGTCGGAGTCCGGGGCGTCCGTGACGAAGAAGTCAGTAGTCGCGCAGAGTGCTCCCCAAAAACCTTATCATCCTTCTCCCGTATAGGACTCAAAAGGTGCGGTTTTGGAGGCCTACTGTCCCGACCTGCGGTGCACGCCGCAAGCCAGGATGGGGAAGATCGTAGCAGCAACGCAGTGCTCAGGAACCAGTGGCGAGAGGAGGAAGTAGTTCTGGTGCATCTCTCTGAGAGGAGCGACCTCCCTTTTATAGGCGCAAGAGAAGGAGGCGAGAGGCTACGCCGGGAGCTGAAGGGAACGCGGGAGATGAAACGAACATGCATCAGCTGAAGAGGCGTGCCGTTCGGATTCAGTGTCCACTACAGAAAAATGTTTCAGCTTTCGAGTGACCTTTCGTATACCCGTAGGTCCAACTCCCACTCAACTAGCAATGTGGGACTAAACTTTAGTAGTATCCCTTGCCTTGCACAAATGGGCTAAGTGGGCCTCTAGGATTTATTTAGGAATTTCTGAAATAGTTATTGGGCTGTCCCAAAATAGACTAAATTCCAGCAATCCTCCACCAGATCCTAGAGGCACACAAAAAATTTCCTTTGGTTCCAAAACAATGTTTCATATACAGGTACTACAGTGGAGACTGTTAAGTTGAACTTCCACCTAGAACTGTATGCTATACTAGTAAGCAACTTGGACAGTGGACTGGGCCTTGAACTGCAAGTTTTCTGCGAATCTAGCTTCACATAAAGCCTTGACCGATACGTGGCTACCGTGGGTCTTCCCCGCGGGTGGAGCTTATGCGTCATACTCCGAGACCTTTCATGAGTTTACTAGAGAGAACCCCACTCTCATAGATTACGACGTTCAACAATCAGACTCATATAGGTGCGTTCTTCAAAAGATATTCTGCAGGACAACATCTCTGTTTCAATGAGCCTCTTAGAACACATTAAGATATATATCAACCTGCCATGCAGATTTAGGAGAGTATTGCACCTTCATGGAGTGGTATTTTTAATAGTAAATGTACTCTCCTCCCAGTTGACCAATAGCTTGTCTTCCACATCTAATTCACGGGATCTCCGATCACAAAGAATAGGTTACCACTATGAACAACTCATATTGTGGGTCTCATACCCATCTCCCTCGATGCATTATCTATCACATTACGTGATAGACCCTTAGTAAAAGAATCTGCCAGATTTTTAGATGTTTGGATATAATCGAATACAATAACTCCAGAGTTTCTCATTTTTTTGACAGACTTTAACCTTCTCTGAACGTGTCTTGATGACTTCATGTTATCCTTTGAACTGTTCGCTTTCGTGATCACAGTTTGATTATCGCAGTTCATAAGGATACCTGGTACAGGTTTCTCAACAACTGACAAGACATTCAAGAGCCGACGAAGCCAATCTGCTTCGACCGTAGCTGTATCTAGTGCTGTGAGTTCTGCTTCCATTGTTGACCTCGTTAAGATGGTCTGCTTGCAAGACTTCCAAGAAACAGCGCCACCTCCGTGAGTGAATACATAACCGCTCCTTCATCTCATCAGCATCTGAGATACAGTTTGAGTCACTATACCCTTCAAGCACCTTTGGATGCCCAGTGTAGTGAATTCCATAATTTGCAATGCCTTTTAAATAACGCAAAACTCTCTCTAGAGCTTTCCAATGCACATCCCCTGGTTTTGAGACAAACCGGCTCAGCTTGCTAACAGCAAAAGAGATGTCAGGTCTTGTAGCACTGGCTAAGTACATAAGCGAGCCAATGATCTGAGAATATTTTAGTTGGTCTCGATTCTTTTGAAGCAACACACTAGCATCATATGGTGTTGGAGAGGGCTTGCAGTCACTGTAGCCAAAGCGACTCAAGATTTTTTTTTCACATAGTGAGATTGAAGCAATGTAATCCCACCATCACCGTCTCTCAACAACTTGATGTTCAGAATGACATCAGCCACTCCTAAATCCTTCATCTCAAAACAGCGAGATAGGAAATCCTTGACCTCCTTAATAACATTCATATTTGTTCCAAAAATCAGTATGTCATCAACATACAAGCAAAGCATAACTCCCTCGCCCCCACCATGGAGATAATACACACATTTGTCAGCTTCGTTCACAACAAAGCCTACAGCTGTTAAAGTTCTTTCGAACTTCTCATGCCACTGTTTGGGTGCTTGCTTGAGTCCATACAAAGACTTCAGCAACTTGCACACTTTCCCTTCCTGACCATCTATTACAAACCCATCTGGTTGTTCCATATAAATTTCCTCATCCAAATCTCCATTTAGGAAAGCAGTCTTAACATCCATTTGATGAATGAGAAGACCATGTGAGGCAGCTAGTGAAAGTAGAACTCGAATAGTGGCCAGTCGAGACACATGTGAGTAAGTATCAAAGAAATCTTCACCTTCCTTTTGGGTATAACCCTTAGCCACGAGCCAAGCCTTGTACTTTTCAATAGAACCATCAGGCCTAAGCTTCTTCTTGAATACCCATTTGCATCCTATAGGTTTGCACCCATAAGGACAATCCGTTATCTCCCAAGTTTCATTCGCCAAGATGGAATCCATCTCGCTACGAACTGCTTCCTTCCAGTAGTCAGCATCTTCAGATGCATAGGCCTCTGAAATAGAACTGAGAGTGTCATCTATGAGATACACAAGAAAATCATCACCAAAAGACTTTGCAGTCCTCTGTCTCTTGCTCCTAGTAGGAACTTCATTTTCTCCTCCACAGGACTTTCAAAGTGTTCCATCGAAATGGCAGGTTCAGTAATTTTAACTGGTTCCTGATTCGATGAACTTGGCATCTCCTGATTAAATGAGGTAGCCATATCCTTCGTGGGAAAGATATCTTCAAAGAAACTCGCATCATTCGACTCCATGATCGTACCGACATGCATGTCAGGTACCTCAGATTTTACAACCAAGAATCTATAACCAATGCTATGAAAAGCATATCCCAGGAAAATACAATCCACAGTTTTTGGTCCCAGCTTTCGCTTCTTTGGAATTGTTACATTGACTTTCGCCAAACAACCCCAGGTTCGTAGATAAGAGAGCTTTAACCTTTTCTTCTCCCATTCCTTGAATGGAGTTATCTCTTTGTTCTTTGTGGGAACTCGATTTAGGACATGACATGCTATCAATATCGCCCCCCCATCATGCCTTGGAGAGACCCGATGTGTCTAACATGGCGTTAACCAAATCAGTTAGAGTACGGTTCTTCCTTTTGGCCACCCCATTTGACTGAGGTGAATAGGGAGGCTTCCTCTCATGGATTATACCATGTTCTGCACAAAAGGAATCAAATTCATTTGAGGAATACTCTCCACCACGATCGGACCTAAGCCTCTTGATCTTTCGATCAAGTTGGTTTTCCGCTTCAGCTTTATAGATCTTGAAATAGTTCAAAGGCTCATCCTTAGATTTCAGAAGATACACATGACAGTATCTAGTGGAGTCATCAATTAACGTCATGAAATATTTCTTTCCACCTTTTGTCAAAACACCATTCATTTCACATAGATCTGAATGTATGAGTTCTAGTGGTGCAAGATTTCTCATTTCCGCAGTCATAGGAGACTTACGTGGTTGCTTAGCTTGCACACACACTTGACACTTGGATCCCTTGACAGTGGTGAAACTAGGGATTAAGTTCAACTTCGCTAGTCGCGACATGCAACCAAAATTAACATGACAAATACGTGAATGCCACACATTTGATTCACTATTGTTGCAAATATGATTAACAACTTTATTGCAAACGTCTAATAAGGATAAACGAAACAGGCCTCCTGACTCATAGCCAACAAAGGTTCCATACTTGGAAATTACAAATTTATTTGACTCAAAGAAAAACTTGTAGCCATCTCTACACAGAAGAGATCCGCTAACAAGATTTTTATTGACGGAGGGGACATAATGCACGTTCTTCAGCCGCACGATCTTCCCCGAAGTAAACTTCAGATCGACCGTGCCAACACCACGAACAAAAGCACTTGAACCGTTGCCCATCAGCATGGTGGAAGTCCCTGCGGTTTGATAAGACGAAAACATGGAAATATCACCACATACATGCACATTAGCAGCCATGTCAATCAACCAATCAGGAGAATGACATACTGAAAGAATAATGGGAAATATACCATACCCAACATCCTTCATGTCAGTATCTCCAATGACAACATTAGCAGTCTTGCTACCTTTCCTAGGATGACGCTTGTCATAGCAATTAGGGAAACTTGGAGCCCAATGTTCAGGATCCCCACACACATGACAAACACATTTCTTCTTGAAGTTCGTGTGCTGCACAGCCTTGTTCTTCCCATCAAACTTTGCTTTACCATGAAACTTTCCCTTGTTCTTGAACTTGTGGGGTTGAAAGTTCTTCTTCTGTACCAGATTGGCACTAGAACCTCCCTTAATACCTCGAGCACGGTTGTCCTTTGCTCTCGCCTTTTCTTCCACATCAAGAGTACCAATGAGATCCAGAACGGAAAACTTCTGCCTCTTATGCTTCAGTGAGGTAGCAAAGTTCCTTCACATGGGAGTAAGCTTAGTGATGATACCTCCGGAAATAAACTTGTCCGGTAGGATACAATTGAAGTGCTCAAGTTCTCTAGCAAATGACTGTATCTCATGAGCTTGCTCAACCACGGAGCGCTCTTTAGTCATCCTGTAGTCATAGAATTGCTCCATGATGTACAACTCAGTGCCATCATCCGAGACCCCAAACTTGGCCTCAAGTGCATCCCACATATCCTTTCCATTATCAACTAACGCATAAGCATCAACTATGTTCTCACCAAGAACACTCAAGAGAGCAGCCTTAAATAAGGTATCCATTTTCTGAAAAGCTTGTGCGTGTTGGGCATCTTGCTCTCCTTCAGGTTTGCCAAGAGTGGCGTCATAGCAGCTCATGGTCTGAAACCATAAGACTGCTCTCACGCGCCACCTCTTATAGTGGATACCCTCAAACATAGGAGGTCTCATGGAAGCAACAAAACCACTCAGGGTAAATTGCCTATGATAAGGTTTTTGGATTGTTGGAAATATGAGCAATTTACCGAATGATTTTATTAACTGAAATACTAGATAAAGCATGGCTAGTATAGCAGTCATAAAATAAGCCATGCGATTTGACAAAGAGAAGGTAAACAACATATTCATATATGAACCGTAACTAAACATATCTAGAGCAGATAGTATAGCAGGTTGCATATATGAAACAAAGTCTAACATATCTAGGGCAAATACTAGAAAAAGGAACTGTAGCAGAACCTCTAATAGAAAGGGGATAAACACGTACAAGACAGCAGCAGGAGCAGAGGCACTGGACTTGGGGCTGGTGTCCTCCATGTCGTCGAGGAGGTTGTTGACATCGGGGAGGTAGTCGTCGTCGGGGAAGTAGTCGTCGGAGTCTGGGGCGTTCGTGACGAAGAAGTCAGTAGTCACGCAGAGCGCTCCCCAAAAACCTTATCACCCTTCTCCCGTACAGGACTCAAAAGGTGCGGTTTCGGACGCCTACTGTCCCGACCTGCGGTGCACGCCGCAAGCTGGGATGGGGAAGATCGTAGCAGCAGGGCAGTGCTTAGGAACCGGTGGCGAGAGGAGGAAGTAGTTCTGGTGCATCTCTCTGAGAGGAGCGACCTCCCTTTTATAGGCGCACGAGAAGGAGGCGAGAGACTGCGCCGGGAGCTGAAGGGAACACGGGAGACGAAACAAACATGCAGCAGCCGAAGAGGCGCACTGTTCGGATTTAGTGTCCACTACAGAAAGATGTTCCTGCTTCCGAGTGACCTTTCGTATACCCATAGTGCATGGCAAAAATTTAGACATCGGCTCGGCTCATTCCCGCAACCCGCAACCCGCGGCGCATCGTGACGAGGCGTGGCGAGGCGGACGGCGGAGGAGGAGCGCGCGTGGATGTCCCTCTTGTTCTCATGCTCATACAAGTGGGGAAAGAACCTGCCTTATAAGGAGGTCCAACTCCCACTCAACTAGCAATGTGGGACTAAACTTTAGTAGTATCCCTTGCCTTGCACAAATGGGCTAAGTGGGCCTCTAGGATTTATTTAGGAATTTTTGAAATAGTTATTGGGCTATCCCAAAATAGACTAAATTCCAGCAGATCAGGCGCGACTGCGCGAGTCTTCAAGGCGGCGAGGAGCTGCTGGTCGGCGGACGGGGATCCATGGTGGTCGCTGCTGCAGTTGTCGATGGCGGGCTCCCTGCGCACATAAAGAGAGAAAGGCAGGAAGATGAGAGATGAAAACGGGATGAGCACGGGAAGATGAAGAAGAAGGGGACGTCGGTGCTCATCTCCGGCGAAGCTTGCCGGCGGCGAAGTGGCATGAGGCAAAGGGGATCGAGCGCAGAGGTGCAAGAGGAGGAGCTCGAGCACTAGGAGGCTGGATTGGGGCTGCTCAATCGGACGAACTGGGGGCACAGGAGCCATAGGATGCCGATCTGACAGCTCCAGATGGGTGGATGGTTGGAGGATCTGGGGAGGTGGTTGGCTATGCGTGGGTTGGTGAGGAGGGGATCTGGGAGGATCCCAATGAGAGAGTGGCAGCGGCGGGTGAGGGATTGGATGGATGGGACTGCCTAGACTAGGGTTTGGACACACACACACACACACACACACACACACACACACACACACACACACACACATATATATATATATACGAACCGAGGAAAAATACTAGGGAGTCCAAATAAGAAAACGGAGATGTTTTATAGATGTTAGGGGATGATCCAGACTCAACGGCGATGACTGTCCGGTTCGGGTTCGGAGCAGTTTTTTTGGACGCGCACAAGAGGGGGACTGAGAGAGGTCGACAAAGACAAAGGGGGCCAGACAAAGGTCAACAGAGACGAGGAAGAAGCGGCAACTGCGAACGACTACGGGTTTTATGAAAACATGCAGATGCAATACACACGATGCTATGCGGATGATGACATGAGATGAAATGCATGACATGAACAAAATGCAAAACGAAAGACAAAGCCCAACCACGGAGGAAAATCACAATACATAGCCGGAAATGGCAAGAGTTGGAGTTACAATTATGGAAAGTTACATCTGGGGCGTTACAGTGCGGATCCGTCCTCGCGAGCTGTCGCAGGGCGTGCGCCATTTTTATTTTGTTTTTCTCCTTTTCCTGCATTGAGAGAGAGAGAGAAGTATGGGGCCCCGTGGGGGCGTGCAATAGACTATGGTTCCTAAATATCGTGCTATTTTTATCGTCCCTGTGCTGTGTTATGGTGTTGCGGTCATGTGCTTGCGCGTAGGAACAACTTAGCTTGGGATGTTTGCCGTAGTTCTTGCCTCGCGGGGTACCTGCTCGAGGCCTCGCCGGGCGTCTTAAGGTCTGCAAAGATCAGTTGGGAGAATAGTTTCCGAACCTTGGTCGAGAGGGTTGCCAGTTTAGGCCCTGTGCTTTGTGTCGCGATGCCCGTGGGGCTCGGACCGAGAGGGGTGCTCCCGCTGTGAACTTGAACGAGGGAGCCTCGCGAAAACCAGACAAGAAAGGGCTCACGAGGGCGCCCGCGCAGTCCCCTCGCGAGGCTTGCACGAGAGGGAGAGCGAGCCAGACAAAAACCGGAAACAGAGAAAAGGGGCAGAGGACAGCAAACCACACTAGAAGCAACTTCAATAAAGGTTCGAACAAGGGAGAACAAACCAACTGCGGAAAGCAAATGAAAAGCCGTGTTCGGCACCTAGTCTAGTCTTTGACGTCTTCTCACCAGCGCGAAGCTAAGTGCTGCCACTGGGCGTGGGCGGGAGCCCCCGAGGCCCAAGGGCGGCACTCCAGAGACTCCGGGGCGTGTACAGCCCCAACTCATTATTACGTGAGAGTGTCACGGGCGGCGAGCTTCACATGCACTGGGCCTTCTTCACAGGCACCGAGCCTTTCTTGGGGCAGCGAGCTTCACAGGCACCGGGCCTACTTTACATGCACTGGGCCTTTCTTGGGGCGGCGAGCTTCATAGGCACCAGACCTTCTTTACAGGCACTGGGCCTTTCTTCAAGGGTAGAGCTTCCGGAGGTGGTGAATGTTCCAAGCGTTTGGGATGGGCACCCCCTCCTGAGTGTTTAGGCGCGCGGCGCCAGGCCTGGAAACATGAACAACCTTTAACGGGCCCTCCCACATGGGCGAGAGCTTGTGCAGCCCTTCCCTGGAGAGCACCCGCCTAAGCACGAGGTCACCTACCTCAAGAGTCCTGGGGCGGATGTTGCGGAATGATACCGCCGCAGCGCCTACTAGTATCTTGCTGCTCGTAGTGCGGCTTCTCGACGGTGCTCCTTCCCCAGCACGAGGTCTATCCCCCGCATGGTGTCCTGCTGCACTTCATCAAACGCTAGGACCCGTGCGGAGCGACGCCTGACCTCGTGAGGGAGGAGCGCCTTGGCTCCGGAGACGAGGAAGAATGGGGTCGCGCCAATCGACTTGGTGGCGGTAGTGTAGATGGACCACATCACGGACTGGAGCTCGTCGTACCAGCCCCTGCCGCAGGCCTCCAGCTTCTTCTTGAAGGTCCTGGTTTTGAGGCCTTTCAGGACCTCCGCATTGGTGCGTTCGGCCTGGCCGTTACTCCGGGAGTGTGCCACCGAAGCGTAGCATATATGCATTCCAAGGTTAGCACAATATGTTTTGAAGAGATTGCTGGTGAACTGCGAACCATTGTTGGTGATGATGCGATTAGGGACCTCGAATCGGCTCACGAGGCCCTTGATGAACTTGACTGTAGAGCTAGCTGGGATGGTGCGGACGACTTCCACCTCCGCCCACTTGGTGAACTTGTCGATGGCGACGTAGAGGTAGCAGTAGCCCCCAGGCGCTCGAGGAAACAGGCCCAAGATATCCAGCCCCCAGACCGCAAACGGCCACGAGAGTGGGATGGTCTGCATGCTCTGAGCTGGTTGATGGATCTGCTTGGCATGGAATTGGCAGGCTTCGCAAGCCTTCACCAGCTCAATTGCGTCGTTGAGTGCCGTAGGCCAGTAGAACCCGCTACGGAACGCCTTGCCGACGAGGGTCCGTGATGACGAGTGGTGTCCGCAATCTCCACCGTGTATGTCAGCCAACAGCTCCTTCCCCTGTTCCCTGGATATGCAACGCAGGGAAACATCATTCAGCCGCTTCTGGTAGAGCTCTCCGTCTTGGATACAGTAGGCCGTGGCCTGCCGGGCCACACGTTCCGCATCCTCCTCCTTGTCTGGTAGGGTCCCTTGCATTAGGTAGTCCTTCAATTCCATAGTCTAGCATCCCTCCTGAGGTTCCAGCGCCAGGAGCAAGCGCGCTCCCGAGGTTGGGCCACAGGCCGGGGCTCATGTGGCTGGTGGCTGAGGGAGCTCCTCCCGAGGTTGCGCTATGCTTGATAGTGAAGGCACTGCCGATGGTTTGCAGAGCCGTTCCTCGAAAACGCCAGGCTCCTGGGGCAGCCGCCTGGATTGTAGGGGAACGTAGTAATTTCAAAAAAATTCCTACGTACACGCAAGATCATGGTGATGGCATAGCAACGAGAGGGGAGAGTGTTGTCCACGTACCCTCGTAGACCATAAGCGGAAGCGTTATGACAACGCGGTTGATGTAGTCGTACGTCTTCACGATCCGACCGATCCAAGTACCGAACGTACGGCACCCTCCGAGTTCAGCACACGTTCAGATCGATGACGATCCCCGGGCTCCGATCCAGCAAAGCTTCGGGGATGAGTTCCGTCAGCACGACGGAGTGGTGAAGATGATGATGCTCTACTGGCGCAGGGCTTCGCCTAAACTCCGCGACGATATGACCGAGGTGGAATATGGTGGAGGGGGGCACCACACACGGCTAAGGAACGATCCGTAGATCAACTTGTGTTCTTATGCCTAGAGGTGCCCCCCTGCCCCCGTATATAAAGGAGCAAGGGGGGAGGGGCGGCCGGCCTAGGAGGGGCGCGCCAAGGGGAGTCCTACTCCCACCGGGAGTAGGACTCCCTCCTTCCTTGTTGGAGTAGGAGAAGGGGGAAAGAGGGGGAGAGGAGGAAGGAAAGGGGGGCCGCACCCCTTGTCCAATTCGGACCAGAGGGGGGCTGCGCGCCTCCTTCCTTTCGGCCTCTCTCCTCTATTCCCGTATGGCCCAATAAGGCCCATATACTCCCCGGCGAATTCCCGTAACTCTCCGGTACTCCGAAAAATACCCGAATCACTCGGAACCTTTCTGAACTCCGAATAAAGTCGTCCAATATATCGATCTTTACGTCTCGACCATTTCGAGACTCCTCGTCATGTCCCCGATCTCATCCAAGACTCTGAACTCCTTCGGTACATCAAAACTCATAAACTCATAATATAACTGTCATCGAAACGTTAAGCGTGCGGACCCTACGGGTTCGAGAACTATGTAGACATGACCTAGAACTATTCTCGGTCAATAACCAATAGCGGAACCCGGATGCCCATATTGGTTCCTACATATTCTACGAAGATCTTTATCGGTCAAACCGCATAACAACATACGTTGTTCCCTTTGTCATCGGTATGTTACTTGCCCGAGATTTGATCGTCGGTATCCAATACCTAGTTCAATCTCGTTACCGGCAAGTCTCTTTACTCGTTCCGTAATGCATCATACCGTAACCAACTCATTTGGTCACATTTCTTGCAAGGCTTATAATGATGTGCATTACCGAGAGGGCCCAGAGATACCTCTCCGACAATTGGAGTGACAAAACCTAATCTCGAAACACGCCAACTCAACATGTACCTTCGGAGACACCTGTAGTACTCCTTTATGATCACCCAGTTACGTTGTGACGTTTGGTAGTACCCAAAGTGTTCCTCCGGTAAACGGGAGTTGCATAATTCTCATAGTTACAGGAACATGTATAAGTCATGAAGAAAGCAATAGCAACATACTAAACGATCAAGTGCTAGGCTAACGGAATGGGTCATGTCAATCACATCATTCTCCTAGTGATGTGATCCCATTAATCAAATGACAACTCTTTTGTCCATGGCTAGGAAACATAACCATCTTTGATAAATGAGCTAGTCAAGTAGAGGCATACTAGTGACACTATGTTTGTCTATGTATTCACACATGTATTATGTTTCCGGTTAATACAATTCTAGCATGAATAATAAACATTTATCATGAAATAAGGAAATAAATAATAACTTTATTATTGCCTCTAGGGCATATTTCCTTCAGTCTCCCGCTTGCACTAGAGTCAATAATCTAGTTCACATCGCTATGTGATTTAACACCAATATTCACATCTGCATGTGATTAATACCCATAGTTCACATCATCATGTGATCAACACCCAAAGGGTTTACTAGAGTCAATAATCTAGTTCACATCGCTATGTGATTAACACCCAAAAGAGTACTAAGGTATGATCATGTTTTGCTCATGAGAGAAGCTTAGTCAACGGGTCTGTCATATTCAGAGCCGTATGTATTTCACAAATATTCTATGTCCACAATGCTCTGCACGGAGCTACTCTATCTAATTGCTCCCACTTTCAATATGTATCCAGATTGAGACTTAGAGTCATCTGGATTGGTGTAAAAGCTTGCATCGTTGTAACTTTTATGACGGGCTCTTTTATCACCTCCATAATCGAGAAACATTTCCTTAGTATTCACTAAGGATATTCTTGACCCATGTCCAGTGATCTACTATTAGATCAAAATTGTATTCCTTTGCCAAACATAGAGCAAGGTATACAATAGGTCTGGTTCATAGCATAGCATACTTTATAGAACCTATGACTGAGGCATAGGGAATGATTTTTCATTCTCTTTCTATTTTCTACAATGGTCGGGCCTTGAGTCTTACTCAACTTCACACCTTGTAACACAGGCAAGAACTCCTTCTTTGACTATTCCATTTTGAACTATTTCAAAAATTTATCAAGGTATGTACTCATTGAAAAATCTTATCAAGCATCTTGATCTATCTATATAGATCTTGATGCTCAACGTGTAAGCAGCTTCACCGAGGTCTTGCTTTGAAAAACTCTTATTCAAGTATCCTTTCATGCTATCCAGAATTTCCATATCATTTCCAATTAACAATATGTCATCCACATATAATATTAGAAATGCTACAGAGCTCCCACTCACTTTCTTGTAAATACAGGCTTCTTCAAAAGTCTGTATAAAACCATATGCTTTGATCAACTCATCAAAGCGTATATTCCAACTCCGAGATGCTTGCACCAGTCCATTGATGGATTGCTGGAGCTTGCACACTTTGTTAGCATCTTTAGGATTGACAAAAACTTTCTGGTTGCATCATATACAACTCTTCTTTAATAAATCCATTAAGGAATGCAGTTTTGACATCCATTTGCCAGATTTCATAAAATGTGGCAATTGCTAACATGATTCAGACAGACTTAAGCTTCAATATGAGTGAGAAAATCTCATCGTATTCAACACCTTAAACTTGTTGAAAACATTTCGCAACAAGTCGAGCTTAGTATATAGTAACACTACTATCAATGTCCGTCTTCCTCTTGAAGATCCATTTATTTAACATGGCTTGCTGATCATCGAGCAAGTCAATCAAAGTCCATACTTTGTTCTCATACATGGATCATATCTCAGATTTTATGGCCTCAAGCCATTTCGTGGAATCTGGGCTCATCATCGCTTCCTCATAGTTCGTAGGTTCATCATGGTCTAGTAACATGACTTCCAGAACAGGATTACCGTACCACTCTGGTGCGGATCTTACTCTGGAAGACCTACGAGGTTCTGTAGTAACTTAATCTGAAGTTTCATGATCATCATCATTAACTTCCTCACTAATTGGTGTAGTAGTCACAGGAACAGATTTCTGTGATGAACTACTTTCCAATAAGGGAGCAGGTACAGTTACCTC
This sequence comes from Triticum dicoccoides, assembly GCF_002162155.2. Lineage (NCBI taxonomy): Eukaryota > Viridiplantae > Streptophyta > Magnoliopsida > Poales > Poaceae > Triticum > Triticum dicoccoides. The sequence continues at coordinate 503,789,156 of NC_041391.1, forward strand.
ATCAAGTTCTACTATCCTCCCACTCACTTCTTTCGAGAGAAACTCCTTCTCTACAAAGGATCCATTCTTGGCAATGAATGTTTTGCCTTCGGATCTGTGATAGAAGGTGTACCCAACAGTTTCGTTTGGGTATTCTATGAAGACGCACTTCTCCGATTTGGGTTCGAGCTTATCAAGTTGAAAACCTTTTTCATATAAGCATCGCAACTCCAAACTTTAAGAAACGACAGCTTAGGTTTACTGCTAAACCATAGTTCATACGGTGTCATCTCAACGGATTTAGATGGTGCCCTATTAAACGTGAATGCAGCTATCTCTAATGCATAACCTCAAAACGATAATGGTAAATCAGTAAGAGACATCATAGATCGCACCATATCCAATAAAGTGCGGTTACGACGTTCGGACACACCATAACGTTGTGGTGTTCCAGGTGGCGTGAGCTATGAAACTATTCCACATTGTTTTAATTGAAGACCAAACTCGTAACTCAAATATTCGTCTCCGCGATCAGATCGCACAAACTTTATTTTCTTGTTACGATGATTTTTCCACTTCACTCTGAAATTCTTTGAACCTTTCAACTATTTCAGACTTATGTTTCATCAAGTAGATATACCCATATCTGCTCAAATCATCTTGTGAAGGTCAGAAAATAACGATACTTGCCACGAGCATCAACAATCATTGGATCACATACATCGGTATGTATTATTTCCAACAAGTCAGTAGCTTGTTCCATTGTTCCAAAGAACGGAGTTTTAGTCATCTTGCCCAAAAGGCACGGTTCGCAAGTATCAAATGATTCATAACCAAGTGATTCCGAAAATCCATCTTTATGGAGTTTCTTCATGCGCTTTACACCGATATGACCCAAACGACAGTGCCACAAATAAGTTGCACTATCATTATTAACTTTGCATCTTTTGGCATCAATATTATGAATATGTGTATCACTACGATTGAGATCCAACAAACTATTTTCATTGGGTGTATGACCATTTGAAGGTTTTATTCATGTAAACAGAACAACAATTATTCTCTGACTTTAAATGAATAACCGTATTGCAATGAACATGATCAAATCATATTCATGCTCAACGCAAACGCCAAATAACATTTATTTAGGTTTAACACTAATCCCGAAAATATAGGGAGTGTGCGATGATGATCAATCTTGGAACCACTTCCAACACACATCATCACTTCACCCTCAACTAGTTTCTGTTTATTCTGTAACTCCTATTTCGAGTTACTAATCTTAGCAACCGAACAAGTATCAAATACTCAGGGGTTACTATAAACACTAGTAAGGTAGACATCAATAACATGTATATCAAATATACCCTTGTTCACTTTGCCATCCTTCTTATCCACAAAATATTCAAGGCATTTCCGCTTCTAGTGACCATTTCCTTTGTAGTATAATCACTCAGTTTCAGGCTTTGGTCCAGCTTTGGGCTTCTTCGCGGGAGTGACAACTTGCTTGCCATTCTGCTTGAAGTTCCCTTTCTTTCCCTTTGCCCTTTTCTTGAAACTAGTGTTCTTGTCAATCATCAACACTTGATGCTCTTTCTTGATTTCTACCTTCGTTGATTTCAACATCACGAAGAGCTTGGGAATCACTTTCGTCATCCCTTGCATATTATAGTTCATCACGAAGTTCTACTAACTTGGTGATGGTGACTAGAGAATTCTGTCAATCACTATTTTATCTGGAAGATTAACTCCCACTTGATTCAAGCGATTGTAGTACCCAGACAATCTGAGCACATGCTCACTAGTTGAGCGATTCTCCTCCATCTTTTAGCTATAGAACTTGTTGGAGACTTCATATCTCTCAACTCGGGTATTTGCTTGAAATATTAACTTCAATTCCTGGAACATCTCATATGGTCCATGACGTTCAAAACGTCTTTGAAGTCCCGATTCTAAGCCGTTAAGCATGGTGCACTAAACTATCAAGTAGTCATCATATTGAGCTAGCCAAACGTTCATAACGTCTGCATCTGCTCCTGCAATAGGTCTGTCACCTAGCGGTGCATTAAGGACATAATTCTTCTGTGCAGCAATGAGGATAAACCTCAGATCACGGATCCAATCCGCATCATTGCTACTAACATCTTTCAACACAATTTTCTCTAGGAACATATCAAAATAAACATATGGAAGCAACAACGCAAGCTATTGATCTACAACATAATTTTCAAAATACTACCAGGACTAAGTTCATGATAAATTTAAGTTCAATTAATCATATTACTTAAGAACTCCCACTCAGATAGACATCCCTCTAATCCTCTAAGTGATTACGTGATCCATATCAACTAAACCATAACCGATCATCACGTGAGATGGAGTAATTTTCAATGGTGAACATCACTATGTTGATCATATCTACTATATGATTCACGCTCGACCTTTCGGTCTCCGTGTTCCGAGGCCATATCTGCGTATGCTAGGCTCGTCAAGTTTAACCTGAGTATTCCGCGTGTGCAAAACTAGCTTGCACCCGTTGTAGATGGACGTAGAGCTTATCACACCCGATCATCACGTGGTGTCTGGGCACGACGAACTTTGGCAACGGTGAATACTCAGGGAGAACACTTCTTGATAATTTTAGTGAGAGATCATCTTAAAATGCTACCGTCAATCAAAGCAAGATAAGATGCATAAAGGATAAACATCACATGCAATCAATATAAGTGATATGATATGGCCATCATCATCTTGTGCTTGTGATCTCCATCTTCGAAGCACCGTCGTGATCACCATCGTCACCGGCGCGACACCTTGATATCCATCGTAGCGTCGTTGTTGTTATGCCATCTATTGCTTCTATGACTATCGCTACCGCTTAGTGATAAAGTAAAGCAATTACAGGGCGTTTGCATTTCATACAATAAAGCGACAACCATATGGCTCCTGCCAGTTGCCGATAACTTCGGCTACAAAACATGATCATATCATACAATAAAATATAGCATCACGTCTTGACCATATCACATCACAACATGCCCTGCAAAAACAAGTTAGACGTCCTCTACTTTGTTGTTGCAAGTTTTACGTGGCTGCTATGGGCTTAGCAAGAACCGTTCTTACCTACGCATCAAAAACCACAACGATAGTTTGTCAAGTTGGTGCTGTTTTAACCTTCGCAAGGACCGGGCGTAGCCACACTCGATTCAGCTAAAGTGAGAGAGACATACACCCGCCGGTCACCTTTAAGCAACGAGTGCTCTTAGCGGTGAAACCAGTCTCGCGTAAGCGTACGCGTAATGTCGGTCCGGGCCACTTCATCTCACAATACCGCCGAACCAAAGTATGACATGCTGGTAAGCCGTATGACTTATATCGCCCACAACTCACTTGTGTTCTACTCGTGCATATGACATCTACGCATAAAACCTGGCTCGGATGCCACTGTAGGGGAACGTAGTAATTTCAAAAAAATTCCTACGTACACGCAAGATCATGATGATGGCATAGCAACGAGAGGGGAGAGTGTTGTCCACGTACCCTCGTAGACCGTAAGCGGAAGCGTTATGACAACGCGGTTGATGTAGTCGTACGTCTTCACGATCCGACCGATCCAAGTACCGAACGTACGGCACCCTCCGAGTTCAGCACACGTTCAGCTCGATGACGATCCCCGGGCTCCGATCCAGCAAAGCTTCGGGGATGAGTTCTGTCAGCACGACGGCATGGTGAAGATGATGATGCTCTACCGGCGCAGGGCTTCGCCTAAACTCCGCGATGATATGACCGAGGTGGAATATGGTGGAGGGAGGCACCGCACACGGCTAAGGAACGATCCGTAGATCAACTTGTGTTCTTATGCCTAGAGGTGCCCCCCTGCCCTCGTATATAAAGGAGCAAGGGGGGAGGGGCGGCCGGCCTAGGAGGGGTGCACCAAGGGGAGTCCTACTCCCACCGGGAGTAGGACTCCCTCATTCCTTGTTGGAGTAGGAGAAGGGGGAAAGAGGGGGAGAGGAGGAAGGAAAGGGGGGCCGCACCCCTTGTCCAATTCGGACCAGAGGGGGGCTGCGCTCCTCCTTCCTTTCGGCCTCTCTCCTCTATTCCCGTATGGCCCAACAAGGCCCATATACTCCCCGGCGAATTCCCGTAACTCTCCGGTACTCCGAAAAATACCCGAATCAGTCAGAACCTTTACGAACTCCGAATATAGTCGTCCAATATATCGATCTTTATGTCTCGACCATTTCGAGACTCCTCGTCATGTCCCCGATCTCATCCGGGACTCCGAACTCCTTCGGTACATCAAAAGTCATAAACTCATAATATAACTGTTATCGAAACGTTAAGCGTGCGGACCCTACGGGTTCGAGAACTATGTAGACATGACCTAGAACTATTCTCGGTCAATAACCAATAGCGGAAACCTGGATGCCCATATTGGTTCCTACATATTCTACGAAGATCTTTATCGGTCAAACCGCATAACAACATACGTTGTTCCCTTTGTCATCGGTATGTTATTTGCCCAAGATTTGATCGTCGGTATCCAATACCTAGTTCAATCTCGTTACCGGCAAGTCTCTTTACTCGTTCCCTAATGCATCATCCTGTAAGCAACTCATTTGGTCACATTGCTTGCAAGGCTTACAATGATGTGCATTACCGAGAGGGCCCAGAGATACCTCTCCGACAATCGGAGTGACAAAACCTAATCTCGAAATACGCCAACTCAACATGTACCTTCCGAGACACCTGTAGTACTCCTTTATAATCACCCAGTTAAGTTGTGACGTTTGGTAGTACCCAAAGTGTTCCTCCGGTAAACGGGAGTTGCATAATTCTCATAGTTACAGGAACATGTATAAGTCATGAAGAAAGCAATAGCAACATACTAAACGATCAAGTGCTAGGCTAACGAAATGGGTCATGTCAATCACATCATTCTCCTAATGATGTGATCCCATTAATCAAATGACAACTCTTTTGTCCATGGCTAGGAAACATAACCATCTTTGATAAACGAGCTAGTCAAGTAGAGGCATACTAGTGACACTATGTTTGTCTATGTATTCACACATGTATTATGTTTCCGGTTAATACAATTCTAGCATGAATAATAAAGATTTATCATGAAATAAGGAAATAAATAATAACTTTATTATTGCCTCTAGGGCATATTTCCTTCATGGATGCCCTCCTGGCAATGTCATTAGCCTCTTGGTTGGTGCCGCGAGGCACATGCTGCAACTCCAGCCCCCAGAACTGTTTTTCCATCCTGCGCACCTTCACAAGATACGCCTCCATGTGCTCGTCCTTCGGCTCGTATACTTTGTTGGAGAAGTTGACGAGGAGCTGTGAATCACCCTTGATGGTGAGGCGCTTCACCCCCAGTGGTGCTGCAGCTCTCAAGCCCGCTATGAGGCCTTCATACTCTGCTATGTTGTTGGAGACGTTCTCACCATGCTGGAAGCAGAGCTGCACAACGTAATAGAGCTTGTCCTGAGTGGGGGATATAAGCACTGCACCAGCCCCCGCGCCATGTCGCGAGAACACTCCATCGAAGTACATGACCCAACCATCTTGTGCCTCACTTCCTAGGGAAAGTGACCGATCCTCGCCTGCCTCGAGCCCTGGTGCCTCGGTCCATTCTGCCACAAAATCTGCAAGCGTTGCGCCTTTGATGACTCTGGTTGTGTTGAGCTCCAACTGAAACGCTTGCAGCTCAATGTTCCATTTGGCGACCCTTCAAGCGGAGTTGGGGCTCCTGAGTACCCTTTCCAATGGGTAGGCCGAGACGACCTTGATGGGGTGGCCTTGAAAGTAGTGTTGCAGCTTTCGCGAGGCCACCAGTAGCGCGAGCAAGAGCTTCTGAGGCATGGGGTATCGTGCCCTTGCGTCCCGCAGTATCGGGCCGACGAAGTACATCGGATGCTCGATGAGGGTGGGTGTGCTGACGAGGTCCGTGCCCTCCGGAGGGTTAGGCGCCTCCTGAGACGACGGAGCCCCCAGCACCTGGCTTCCTGGTGAGGCCTCTTCAGCACTAGGGGCGTCCTCCTGTTGAGGCCGGTCTCCATCTGCCGAGGCTGTGGTCTTCGTGAGGCCTTCTTGGTCTTGTGCTACCGCGCCGGGACCGTTGCCGGTCGTGACACAACCTTGACCTGGCGCTCTTCCCAGACCGCCACCAGAGCTGCACTGGCGGAGTAGGGTGTGCCGGCGAGGTAGAGCACCAGGGGCTCGAGAGGATGCAGTGCCACCATCATAGAAGGGCTGGTCAGGTAATTCTTAAGGTCTTGAAATGCTTGGTCGGCCTCCCGTGTCCATTCGAACGGGCCTTTCTTCTTCATCAGTTTGAAGAAGGGCAAGGTGCACTCCCCCGGCTTGGAGATGAAGCACCCTAGCGATGTCACATGTCTAGTGAGCTTTTGCATTTCTCTGAGGGTTTGCGGCAGACTCATGTCTTCGATTGTCTTGACCTTCTCCGAATTGGCCTTGATCCCTCTGTGGGACACGAGGAAGCCCAGAAGCTTGCCAGAAGGAACACCAAACACACACTTCTCCGGGTTGAGTTGTAGGTCCACTTCGCGGAGGCTCGCGAAGGTCTCTTCCAGATCCTGGATCAAGGTCTTCACCTCCCGAGATTTCACCACAATGTCATTGACGTAAGCCTCGGCGTTTTTCCCGAGCTGCCGACCTAAGGCGATGTGCATCAGCCGCTGGAAGGTTGCGCCCGCGTTGTGCAACCCGAATGGCATGCAGGTGTAGCAGTACACCCCACATGGGGTCAGGAAGGCCGTCTTCTCCATGTCTTCTACCGCCATCTTGATTTGATGATAGCCCGAAAATGTATCCATGAAACACAATAGGTTGCACTCGGCGGTGGAGTCGACGATTTGGTCGATGCGAGGGAGCGGGAATGGATCTTTAGGGCAGGCCTTGTTGAGGTTGGTGAAGTCGACGCACATGCGCTCCTTTCCTCCCTTTTTCGGCAAGACAACAGGGTTTGCCAGCCATTCGGGGTAGCGAACCTCGCGAATAACACCAGCTGCTTCCAGCTTGCGGGTTTCTTGGACGATGAAGGCTTGCTTCTCAGCGGACTACCGCCTTGCTTTCTGCTTCACGGGGCATACATTAGGGCACACATTCAGGTGATGCTCAATCACCTGCCTCGGAACCCCCGCTAGCTGCTTGGGCTCCCATGCGAACACTTCCTTGTTCAAGCGCAGGAATTTCACCAGCGCCTCCTCTTGGTCGGGGTCGAGATTGGCACCTATGGTGAAGGTGGCGCCGGAGGACCCGTCCTCCTCGACTGGTACCTGCTTGGTTTCCGCCTCGTCCTGTGTGAACAACTGCTTCTTCTTGGTCGGTGCAGCCCCCTTGGCCCTAGAGGTGTCCGGGTTGGCAGGCTGTGCTACCGTGGCTGTCTTGAGGGCGAGCTTGAGCTCCAGCAGAGCATCCTTGGTATCCCCGACTACGATGAGGACGCCGCTGCTCCCGGGCTTCTTCATGAGGTTGTAGGCCGAATGGGTCACTGCCATGAACTGGGCCAAGGCGGGATAGCCGAGGATGGCGTTGTACAGGAGGCTGATGTGGGCGATGTCGAAGTTGACCAGCTCCGTGCAAAAGTTGTCGTGGGTGCCGAAGGTCACCGGAAGGCGGATTTGCCCCAGGGAGCCGGAGGAACTGCCTCCGACGCCCATGAAGGGCTTGCTGGGTTGTAGCCGTTCCATCGGCACATGGAGGAGGCTGAAGGCCTCCACCAAGAGCATGTTGAGGCCGGCACCGCCATTGATGAGGGTCCTGGTGACAGCCACCTGGTAGATGGTGGGCGTGCAAAGCATTGGGAGCGCACCCAAGCAGGCGGTGTTGACGGGATGGTCGTCCGAGCTGAAGGTCTGGTCGGCCTTGGGTGCCGCCCAACCCGGAGGAGCTCCGTGCCGCGTCAGGGCAGCGCCGATCTGGCGGACGAACGGCTTGACGTGGAGGCCCGAGGGTGGCGCCTGCGAGCCGCCAAGGAGAGCTGTGACGACCAGGGGCGCCGGTGCAGCATAGTGCGTGAGGAAGAGGTTGCGTAGCTCCTCCCAGGAGGCCACAGAAGCCGTTGGTAGGTGGAGCAGCCACACGCACGGGACGCTGGTGAGGGCCATGGGAAGCCAGTTGGCCATGACCTTGTCGTCGCCTCCAGCCTTGAGGATGACCTCCTCGTATGCTAGCAAGAAAGCTAGCGGATCCGTCGCACCGTTGTAGCACGGCGGCATCTCTAGCTTGAACTTATGCGGCCACTGCACCTGTCACAAGGCGGGGCCAAAGCTCAGAACCCCCTGGCCCCAGCGCTGGCGTCGGCCGTCGGAGCCGGTGGCGCGTTTCCTACCATGAGGAGCGAAGCACAGTTTTGGTGGAGAGCGAGCTGACGGAAGGGAGAGCTCTGACGCACCCCTACCTGGCGCGCCAAATGTTGGATATCGGGTTCCGGCAAAACCGTTAAGGTTCGAACTCTAGGGTGCGCACGAAGATCTTCTCCCTACCGATTCACGCCCCAAAACCTCGCCACGATTCTAGCTAGCACAATGAACAACACAAGAGACACAAGGTTTATACTGGTTCGGGCCACCGTTGTGGTGTAATACCCTAATCCAGTGTGTGGTGTGGTGGATTGCCTCTGGGGCTGATGATGAACAGTACAGAGGAAGAACAACCTCGCGAGGGGTGTTCTTGTGGTGGTATGCTTGGAGAGGAATTGATCCATCTTTGTTGGCTCTAGATGAGAGTGTTCCCTTTCTACTGTGGTGGCTATCTCTATTTATAGAGGCCCTGGTCCTCTTCCCAAATATTGAGCGGGAAGGGAGCCAACAACGGCCATTTTGAAAGGGGACAACTAGTACAAGCTATCCGGACTAAAGGTGGTCTTCGACTGCCAAAGGCACTGGTGATGACGCCGCCTTGGGCTCAACGGTGACCTCCGTCCTACCGCTCTACTGGTCTTGGTCTCGTTGCACAGATATGGAAACCTTTGCTTGATGCCTCGGTACTCCGCGCCTGCGCTTGCCCCCTTTGCACCAAAGAGGAAACGAGGACACTGCGCAGGCTGGCGCCCGCCTGGTCTTCATCGTCATGGCTTGCGTCACGAGCACCTCGCCAGGTATTCCTTGACTTGATCTCTCCGCCTCCTCGCGAGCCTGCCTGGCAAGGCCGCCGCTGAGGAGGCCTTGCATCGTCCGCCCCGCGAGGCTTGGCCCCCCGCGAGGGTCTTGAACTTGGGTTGACGAAGACGGGCCGTACTGGGCCACTGCCGAGCCACGCCGCAGGCCGCAGGCAGGCAAGTCTGGGGACCCCCATTCCCAGAACACCGACAGAGAGTTACACCATTCAACGAGCTCATGCTTCAACCGCATTGCAGATTAAGTTTCTGAAGAAATCAGCACCCGTTCTTAAGATTCAGTCAAGTTTAAATTGTTATGTTTTTGTTTGAACTAACCGTGACCATCAACCATCCAACGACTTCTATCGCAATACCACTTCGCAAGCGTTGACGTGTTGATTGACTTTGATCCATCATTAGACGATTTTCATGCATCCTGTGATCGTTGCTTTCTTTTGAGGATGCTTCCATGTGTACTTCACCAACTCATTTTACTTTTGGTTGCTTCATGCTTTACTAGAAGCACACACATGCCTTGCAGTGCCGTTTTTATTTCTAACGTTTGTCCTTTGCTTCTCCATTCATGTATAGATCAAGTAGCAGTTTAAGAAGGCTCGAAAAGGTTTGGTAAAATTCTTATAAATGCAGACCAAATGAAAAAAGTATTAATAAGAACAATGCCTGATTTAATTTTGAAACTCTAACCATCTAATTGTACTGCATATGTAGTTGGTGTGGCATAGCATCAAAGGACACTAAACCAGATTTACATATTTACCAAGTGAGACATCAAATGGTTTGCCATAACTTAGAAGGTTCACATATGTATTGTTTGAAACCATTAGTACGTCTGAATAGTCCCTCTAGACAGGCAATTTTTTTTTGCAAACTGCGCAACAGAAAAACCAGAGGATATCATATTTGAATCATGCCGAGAGAGGATGGAACGATGGGTCGAGAGTCTTGATGCAGACTTTGTCGACTGTGGCTTGTGGAAGAAGGTGATCTATCCCCAATGGGGTAGACACCCATGTACAGGGTCGTCATAGAGTGTTCTCATCGATGTCCCAATGCACGATGAGGGCCATAGATGTGTTCCTTGCGGCTTGCTCCTTGCCCCCCCCCCGGTCGTTGATATGTCTCCATCGTATCTAGTTTTCCAAACTCTTTTGCCCTTGTTTTGGACTCTAATTTGCATGATTTGAATGGAACTAACCCGAACTGACGCTGTTTTTAGCAGAATTGCCATGGTGTTATTTTTGTGCAGAAATAAAAGTTCTCAGAATGACCTGAAACTTTACGGAGATTATTTTTGGAATAAATAAAAAATATTGGCGAAAGGATCAACCAGAGGGGATCCACACCCTGTCCACAAGGGTGGAGGGCGTGCCCACCCCCCTGGGGTGCGTCCTATGGTCTTGTGGGTCCCATGAAGCTCCACCGACCTCAACTCCAACTCCATATATTCACGTTCGGGGAGAAAAAAAATCAGCAAGAAGGATTCATCCCGTTTTACGATACGGAGCCGCCGCCACCTCCTGTTCTTCCTTGGGAAGGCAGATCTGGAGTCCGTTTGGGGCTCCGAAGAGGGGAAATCGTTGTCGTCGTCATCATCAACTATCCTCCATCACCAATTTCATGATACTCACTGCCGTGCGTGAGTAATCCCATCGTAGGCTTGCTAGACGGTGATGGGTTTGATGAGATTTACCATGTAATTGAGTTAGTTTTGTTAGGGTTTGATCCCCAGTATCCACTATGTTCTAATATTGATGTTGCTATGACTTTGCTATGCTTAATGCTTGTCATTAGGGCCCGAGTTCCATGATTTCATATATGAACCTATTATGTTTTCATGAATATATTTGTGTTCTTGATCCTATCTTGCAAGTTATAGTCACCTACTACATGTTATGATCCGGCAACTCCGAAGTGACAATAGTCGGGACACTTCTCGGTGATGACCGTAGTTTGAGGAGTTCATGTATTCACTAAGTGTTAATGCTTTGGTATGGTACTCTATTAAAAGGAGGCATAAATATCCCTTAGTTTCCAATAGGACCCCGCTGCCACGGGAGGGTAGGACAAAAGATGTCATGCAAGTTCTTTTCCATAAGCATGTATGACTATATTTGGAATACATGCCTGCATTATATTAATGAATTGGAGCTAGTTCCGTGTCACCCTATGTTATAACTGTTGCATGATGAATGCCATCTGACGTAATTATCCATCATGGATCCATTGCCTATGAGCTTTTCACATATTGATCTTTGATAAGTTACTTTTCCGTTGCCACTGTTACGATTGCTACAAAACTGCTACTATTACTTTTGCTACTGTTACCGTTACTTCCATACTACTTTGCTACTAAATACTTTGCTGCAGATATTAAGTCTTTCAGGTGTGGTTTAATTGACAACTCATCTGCCAATACTCGAGAATATTCTTTGGCTCCCCTTGTGTCGAATCAATACATTTGGGTTGAATACTATACCCTCCAAAACTGTTGCGATCCCCTATACTTGTGGGCTATAAAGACCTTTTTCTGGCGCCGTTGCCCGGGAGCATAGCTCTATTCTCTGAGTCACTTGGGATTTATATCTGTTGATCACTATGAGGAATTTGAAAGATCAAAGAACCAATATTTTTCCCTCAACTACGAGGGGAGGTAAGGAACTGTCATCTAGCTCTGCACTTGATTCACCTTCTGTTTTGAGTAAATGTTCAACACCTACACCTGCTATTGATTCTAATATGTCGCTTGTTATTGATGATGTCACTTCTGCTATGCGTGATGGTTATGGCGATACTACTTCTTTGCTTGATAATACTGTGCCACTAGGTGAATTTCTTGATGAACAACTTGCTAGGGTTAGAGAGAATGAAATTACTGAAACTGGTGATATTATTGAAACCGAAGATTATGATTCTCCCCCTAGATACGAATTGCCTGTTGTACCTGAGGGTTATATTATGGATGAGGAATCTGCTAGAGACTTTCTTGCTTGCAATGATAGAGGTGATCTTAAGAAACTGTTAGCTAAGCTAGAAGAAAAATCTTTGAATGCTAGAATGCAATATGATCCTAAGTTTGCTAGTTCACCTATCTGTGTTACCAATAAGGATTATGAATTCTCTATCGATCCTGAGTTAATTACTTTGGTTGAATCTAATCCTTTCTATGGTTATGAATCTGAAACTGTTGTGGCACATCTTACTAAACTGAATGATATAGCCACTGTATTTGCTCATGAGGAAAAAATCATTATTACTATATTTTTAAGTTGTTTCCTTTCTCATTAAAGGGTGATGCTAAGTTATGGTTTAATTCTCTTGCTCTTGGTAGTCCCCGGGATATGATTTACTACTTCTCCGAAAAATATTTTCCCGCTCATAAGAAACAAGCTGCCTTAAAGGAAATATTTAACTTTGTGCAAATTGAAGAAGAGAGTCTCCCACAAGCTTGGGGGAGGCTTCTCCAATTACTTAATGCTTTGCCTGATCATCCTCTCAAGAAAATGAAATACTTGATATTTTTTATAATGGACTAACTGATACTTCCAGAGACCACCTGGATAGTTGTGCTAGTTGTGTTTTCAGGGAACGAATAGTTGAGCAAGCTGAATTGCTATTGAATAATATATTGAGTCATGATAATGATTGGACACTTCCTGAACCAACTCCTAAGCCAACTCCGAAGAAAAGGGGTATTCTATTTCTCAGTCCTAAAGATATGCAAGAGGCAAAGAAATCTATGAAAGAAAAAGGTATTAAAGCTGAAGATGTTAAGAATCTACCGCCAATTGAAGAAATGAATGGTCTTGATAACCCAACACATGTAGTAGAGGTAAATTCGCTCTATAGATTTGATGAAGGTGATATTCCTCATAATAAGTCTGCTAGTCAATGCTTGGATGAGTTTGATAACTTTATTGTTAAACAAGAAAACTTCAATGCTTATGTTAGTAGACAATTGAAACGTAATGCTCACATGCTTGATTAATTGGGTGATTATATGAGTAGACCTATTAATGATCTTAAGCATATTAGTAAACATGCTTCTGTGGTTAGAATTCAAGTAGAACAAGTACTTATGGCACAAGATGATTTGCTCAATGAGTTGAATAGTAAGAATAATGATAATGTTGTTAGGGGTATGACTAGAGGTGGTAAAATGACCCAGGAACCTTTGTATCCTAAGAGCCATCCTAAGAGAGTTGAGCAAGATTCTCAGAGAATTAATACTGATGCACCTAGTCCTAGTAATAAAAGGAGAAAGAACACTGATAGGACTTTGCATGCTTCTAGTGAACCTGTTATAGACACACCTAAGAATCCCAATGATATCTCTATTTTTGATGCTGAGACACTATCTGGTGATGAACATGAACGTAGTGATAATGTTAATGATGATGCTCATGTTGATGCTCAACCTAGTAATGATAATGATGTAGAGATTGAACCTGCTGTTGATCTTGATAACCCACAATCAAAGAATCAACGCTATGATAAGAGAGACTTTGTTGCTAGGAAGCATGGTAAAGAAAGAGAACAATGGGTTCAGAAACCCATGCCTTTTCCTCCTAAGCCATTCAAGAAAAAGGATGATGAGGATTTTAAGCGCTTTGCTGAAATGATTAGACCTATCTTTTTGCGTATGCGTTTGACTAATACGCTTAAAATGCCTCCTTATGCTAAGTATATGAAAGATATTGGTACAAATAAAAGAAAGATACCGGAAGCTGAAATTTCCACCATGCTTGCAAATTATACTTTTAAGGGAGGAAAACCTAAGAAACTAGGAGACACAGGAGTACCAACTATACCATGCTCCATTAAAAGAAACTATGTTAAAACTATTTTATGTGATCTTGGAGCCGGTGTTAGTGTTATCCCTTTCTCTTTATATCGTAGACTTAAATTGAATAAGTTGACACCTACTAAAATTTCTTTGCAAATGGCTGATAAATCAACCGCTATACCTATCGATATTTGTGAGGATGTGCCTGTTGTGGTTGCAAACATTACTATCTTAATGGACTTTGTTATTCTTGATATACCCGAGGATGACACTATGCCGATCATCCTTGGTAGACCATTTTTGACTACTGCAGTGGCTGTTATTGATTGCAACAAGGGCAATGTCACTTTTCATGTTAATGGTAATGAGCATATGGTACACTTTCTGAAGAAACAACCTCAAGTTCATAATATCAATTCTATTGGAAAAATTTCAACTATTACTATCGGAGGTTTTGAATTCCCTCTCCCTACTGTTAAAAAGAAATATGATATTCTTGTTGTTGGGGACATGCATATCCCCGTTGAGGTAACCTAGTGTTATTCAAAAATTCTCCGTTTTATGTCATTCGGAAGAAGTTTGTTAATAAGACTTGATCAACCTTGTTAATGGATTCCTTTTGATGAGCATGAGATGGATGAATTTAGAAGGCACAACCTTTTGTACCCACCTTTTATTTTGTATTAGTTAGATTAAATAAAGCAAAAGTAGTATTTTCTGTCTGTTTTCTGATTTTTCTGTGCAATAAAAAAATAACCCAAAAAAAAAGTTCTCCAACTGCCCTGAAAATTTAGTATGATTTTTTTAGAATATTTGAGAATTTCTGGCACTGAACATGCACTAGGGGGATGCACCAGTGGGCCACAAGGGTGGAGGGCACGCGCCCCTACCTTGTGGGTTCCACGTGGGTCCCCTACACTTATTTCAGCACCCATCCACTCCGTCTTTTGATAACCCACAAGTGTAGGGGATAACTGTAGCCTCTTTCGATAAGTAAGAGTGTCAAACCCAATGAGGAGCTAAAGGTAGAACAAATATTCTCTCAAGTCCTATCTTCCACTAATACGACTCTACGCACGCTTAGTGTTCGCTTTACCTAGAACAAGTATGAAACTAGAAGTACTTTGTAGGTGTTATTGGATGGGCTTGCAAGATAATAAAGAGCACATAAATAAAAAGTAGGGGATGTTTAGATAAAGAAGCAATAAAGTAAATATAGCGAGTGTGGTAAAGTGTTGGTAGGAGTTGTGAAATTGTCCCTAAGCAATTGACTACGTTACTAGACCGGTAATCACTATTGCAATTCTATTTGAGGGAGAGGCATAAGCTAACATACTTTCTCTTCTTGGATCATATGCACTTATGATTGGAACTCTAGCAAGCATCCACAACTACTAAAGATCATTAAGGTAAAACCCAACCATAGCATTAAAGCATCAAGTCCCCTTTATCCCATACACAAACAACCTACTTACTCGGGTCTGTGCTTATGTCACTCATGCCACCCACCATAAGCAAATCATAAACATATTGCAAACCCTAAAGCGGGAATCCCTCACGCTTGTGCGACATGGAGGGCACAATAGGACAACACCAATAATAAAACATGCAATTCAAACCAATCATAGCAATTCATCAATCACCGGTAGGACAATGAAAATCTACTCAGACATCATAGGATGGCAACACATCATTGGATAATAATATGAAGCATAAAGCACCATGTTCAAGTAGAGGGTACAGTGGGTTGCGGGAGAGTGGACCGCTGAATATAGATGGGGGAAGGTGATGGATACATTGGTGAAGATGATGGAGGTGTTGGTGTAGATCGGGGTGATGATGATGGCCCCTGGCAGCGCTTCGGCGCCACCGGAAGCAAGGGGGAGAGAGCCCCCCTTCTTCTTCTTCTTCCTTGACCTCCTCCCTAGATGGGAGAAGGGTTTCCCCTCTGGTCCTTGGCTCCCACGGCATGGAAGGGGCGAGAGCCCCTCCGAGATTGGATCTATCTCTCTGTCTCTCTCTGTTTGTGCGTTCCCAGATTCTGCCCTTTCACCGTTTCTTTTGTTTACGGAGATCCGTAACTCCGATTGGGGTGAATCTTTCACCCATATTTTGCTCAAAAATTAGCTTTCTTGCGGCAAAAAAAGAGTGTCAACCGCCTTACGGGGTGCCCACGAGGGTCCAGGGCGCGCCTGCCTCCCTGGGGCGCGCCCCCTGCCTCGTGGCCCCCTCGGGCACCGTCTCGCGTTGATTCTTCCTCCCAAAAATCACAAATATTCCAAAATAATTCTCCATCCATTTTTATCCCGTTTGGACTCCATTGATATTGGGTTTCTGCGAAACATAAAACATACAACAAACAGGAATTGGCACTGGGCACTGGATCAATATGTTAGTCCCAAAAATAGTATAAAAAGTTGCCAAAAGTATATGAAAGTTGAATAATATTGGCATGGAACAATAAAAAATTATAGATACGGTGGAGATGTATCAGCATCCCCAAGCTTAATTCCTGCTCGTCCTCGAGTAGGTAAATGATAAAAGGATAATTTTTGATGCGGAATGCTACCTAGCATAATCTTGATTATATGTCTAATCATGGCATGAATATTAAGACACGAGTGATTCAAAGCAATAGTCTATCATTTAACATAAAAACGATAATACTTCAAGCGTACTAATAAAGCAATCATGTCTTTTCAAAACAACATGGCCAAATCAAGCTTATCCCTACAAAATCATATAGTTTGGCCATGCTTCATTTTCGTCACACAAAATGCTCCCATCATGCACAACCCTGATGACAAGCCGAGCAATTGGTTCATACTTTTTAATGCGCTTCAGCCTTTTCAACCCTCACGCAATATATGAGCGTGAGCCATGGATATAGCACTATGGGTGGAATAGAATATGATGGTGGAGGTTATGTGGAGAAGACAAAAAGGGAGAAAGTCTCACATCAACGTGGCTAATCAACGGGCTATGGATATGCCCATCAATTGATGTCAATGCGAGGAGTAGGGATTGCCATGCAACGGATGTACTAGAGCTATAAGTGTATGAAAGCTTAAAAACTAAGTGGGTGTGCATCCAACTTGCTTGCTCATGAAGATCTAGGGCATTCGAGGAAGACCATAGTTGGAATATACAAGCCAAGTTCTATAATGAAAATTCCCACTAGTATATGAAAGTGACAATATAGAAGACTCTCTATATGAAGAACATGGTGCTACTCTGAAGCACAAGTGTGGTAAAAGGATAGTAACATTGCCCCTTTTCTTTTCCTTTTTTTTCTTTGGGTGGGCTTCTTTGGCCCCCTTTTTTATTTAGGATTCTTTGGCCTTTCCTTTTTTTTCTTTTTTCTTTTTTATGGGGAAATGCTCTATAATGATGATCATCACACTTTTATTTACTTACAACTCAATATTACAACTCGATACTAGAACAAAGATATGACTCTATATGAAGGCTTCCGACGGTGTACCGGGATGTGCAATGATCTAGCGTAGCAATGACATAAAAAATGGACAAGCCATTAAAACATCATGCTAGCTATCTTACGATCATGCAAAGCAATATGACAATGAATGCTCAAGTCATGTATATGATGATGACGAAAGTTGCATGGCAATATATCTCGGAATGGCTATGGAAATGCCATGATAGGTAGGTATGGTGGTTGTTTGAGGAAGATATAAGGAGGCTTATGTGTGATAGAGCGTATCGTATCACGGGGTTTGGATGCACCGGCGAAGTTTGCACCAACTCTCAAGGTGAGAAAGGGTAATGCACGGTACCGAAGAGGCTAGCAATGATGGAAAGGTAAACGTGCGTAAAATCCATGGACTCACATTAGTTATAAAGAACTCATATACTTATTGCAAAAGTTTATTAGCCCTCGAAGCAAAGTACTACTATGCATGCCCCTAGGGGTATAGATTGGTAGGAAAAGACCATCGCTCGTCCCCGACCGCCACTCATAAGGAAGACAATCAAAGAAACACCCCATGCTTCAAATTTGTCACACAACGGTTACCATACGTGCATGCTACGGGACTTGCAAACCTCAACACAAGTGTTTCTACAATCCACAACTACCCACTAGCATGACTCTAATATCACCACCTTTATATCGCAAAACTACTGCAAGGAATCAAACATATCATATTCAGCGATCTACAAGTTTATGTAGGATTTTATGACTAACCATGCGATTGACCATTTCCTGTCATCTCTCTAAATAGATATAAGTGAAGCAAGAGAGTTTAATTCTTTCTACAAAATATATGCCCACGCTCTAACAAATATAAGTGAAGCAAAAGAGCATTCTACAAATGGCGGTTTTCTATGTGAGGAGAAACAGGCAATCCAAACTTCAAATGATATAAGTGAAGCACATGAAGCATTCTATAAAGCCATACTCAAAAGATTTAAGTGAAGTGCAATGATCATTCTATAAATAAACCAAGTACTATCTCATACCATCATGGTGCATAAAAGAAAAGTGAAAACTAAATGCAAAAGACGCTCCAAGACTTGCACATATTGCATGAACGAAACGAATCTGAAAACATACCGATACTTATTGAAGAAAGAGGGGATGCCTTCCGGGGCATCCCCAAACTTAGATGCTTGAGTCTCCTTGAATATTTACTTGGGGTGCCTTGTGAATCCCCAAGACTGAGCTCTTGCCTCTCTTCCTTTTCCTCATATCAAGTCATCCTCGATCAAACACTTCATCCACACAAAACTTCAACATAAAACTCGGTAAGATCTGTTAGTATAATAAAGCAAATCACTACTCTAAGTACTGTACCAAACAAATTCATATTTTGTTTTTTCATCATGTCTACTGTAATATAGCTTTTCCATGGCTTAATCCACTGATATAAATTGATAGTTTCATCAAAACAAGCAAACTATGCATCAAAAAACAGAATCTGTCAGAAACAGAACAGTCTGTAGCAATCTGAACATTCACCAGACTTCTGGTACCCCAAAATTTCTAAAAACATTAGGAAAAATAAACAATTTGTACAGAAAGGCAGTGCAAAAAGAATCAGAACCGTTTGACGTTCCAGCAAAAAATGCAAACTCGCGCACTACAGCCAAAGTTTCTGTCCTGCATCGTACAAACTAACAAACATTGTAAACATCCTAAAGGCAAACCTTGGCACATTATTTTTATAATACAATGGAATTGTACAAGGGTATAATTATTTTTGATGAAAAGTTTCTGTAATTAAGATTCACAAAGTTTCCGTGAGCATGAACAAAGTTCAAGGAGCTCTCCCACTTCAATAATGCTTGTCTTTCTCACTTTCACTTTCCTTTTTGAAAAGTTTTTAGGTTCCCCTCTTTATTTTTTTGTTTTTAAACTATATAAAAGCACTCAACAGAAATAAATGACTCTCTAAAACTTCCGGGTTGTCTCCCTGGTAGCGCTTCTTTAAAGCCATTAAGCTAGGCATTTAGTGCTCAAGTAATGAATCCACCCGGATCCCAAGGTATATCAAAGCCAATTTTAATTAACAATGGTTTGTAATTTAGTAGTGAGCACAAAGTAACATATATCATGCAACAACGAAGTCTAACTCTCTTCCTATGCATCGGCATGTCATAAAAGAACAATTCATGCACACCAAGTAAAGGCCAATGCATAGTATAAGCAGTTTCTTGCAATTCTATCATATTGGAAACATAGAGAGGTGAAGATATAGTTCCTCTCTCATAATAATTGCAAGTAGGAGCAGCAAGCACATGCATATTATTTATATCAAAATCATCATGTGTATTAGTAAAAGGCAACCCATCAATATAATCCTTAATAAGCACAAACTTCTCCGATATAGTGTAGTTTGGAGAATTCAAAAAGATAATAGGACTATCATGCGTGGGTGCAATAGCAACAATTTCATGTTTAACACAAGGAACTATAGCAAGTTCATCTCCATAAGCATAATTCATATTGGCATCATGGCCACAAGCGTAGCAAGCATCATCAAAAAGGGGTAATTCAAGAGAATCAACGGGATCATAACAATCATCATAGCAATCATCCTTCGGTAAGCACGAACGGGAATTAAACAATGTATCAGTTGAATAGTTACTCTCATTAGAAGGTGGGCACGGGTAGCTAATCTGCTCTTCCTCCTTTTGTTCTTTGCTCTCCTCATCATCTTTTTCATCCAATGAGCTCACAGTTTCATCAATTTCTTCTTCCATAGCTTCATGCAAAATATTAGTCTCTTCTTGGACAGCAGAGACTTTCTCAATAATTGCATCAATATTGGAATTGAATTCATAATTTTCATAGCAATATCTAAGTATAGCAAAATTTTCAGGTCTATAAACTGAATCATCAAAATCATCAAACTCTTTAAACATAGATTCAGTCTCATAAGCACCCATAAAAGCAAAGAATTCTTCTATTTGTTCCACATCATAGTAATCATATCTACCATTAGCATAAGAAGCCAAGGTTTTATAATCATTAAATTTGCATGAAAAGGGGAGGTGTGGAGCCTTCATCCTAGAGCAACAAGTATAATCATATCTCAAGCATAGTTGCCTAGCATACCAATACAACATATAAATTTGATCCCATAATAGTTTCCCTTTTTGTGTCAAGCGATAATCCCTAAAGTATTCACGTTGATCCAACGTGTCTCCCATAATATAATCGAATGGGGTTTTCTTAGGATTATCAAAGTAGTACATAATTTCTTTCACATAACGAGTATCGAGGGTTTTAAGAGGTTCCCCATCTCCATGAGTAGCAACTACACCTATTTTTTTTGATATTTCGTGTTCCGTATCCATAACTAAAGATAGAGAACAACTAAGAACAACAAATAAAAATTACTTAGTGATAAAGCAAACAAGCACACACGAGAATATTCACCCCATGCTATGACTCCCCGGCAACGGCGCCAGAAAAAGGTCTTGATAACCCACAAGTGTAGGGGATAATTGTAGCCTCTTTTGATAAGTAAGAGTGTCGAACCCAACGAGGAGCTAAAGGTAGAACAAATATTCTCTCAAGTCCTATCTGCCACTGATACGACTCTACGCACGCTTAGTGTTTGCTTTACCTTGAACAAGTATGAAACTAGAAGTACTTTGTAGGTGTTGTTGGATAGGTTTGCAAGATAATAAAGAGCATGTAAATAAAAAGTAGAGGCTGTTTAGATAAAGAAGCAATAAAGTAAATATAGTGAGTGTGGTAAAGTGGTGGTAGGAGTTGTGAAATTGTCCCTAAGCAATTGACTACGTTACTAGACCGGTAATCACTATTGCAATTCTATTTGAGGGAGAGGCATAAGCTAACATACTTTCTCTTCTTGGATCATATGCACTTATGATTGGAACTCTAGCAAGCATCCGCAACTACTAAAGATCATTAAGGTAAAACCCAACCATAGCATTAAAGCATCAAGTCCCCTTTATCCCATATGCAAACAACCTACTTACTCGGGTTTGTGCTTCTGTCACTCACGCCACACACCATAAGCAAATCATAAACATATTTCAAACCCTACAATGGGAATCCCTCACGCTTGCGCAACACGAGGGCACAATAGGACAACACCAATAATAAAACATGCAATTCAAACCAATCATAACAATTCATCAATCATCGGTAGGACAACAAAAATCTACTCAGACATCATAGGATGGCAACACATCATTGGATAATAATATGAAGCATAAAGCACCATGTTCAAGTAGTGGGTACAACGGGTTGCGGGAGAGTGGACCGTTGAATATAGACGGGGGAAGGTGACGGAGACATTGGTGAAGATGATGGAGGTCTTGGTGTAGATCGCGGTGATGATGATGGCCCCCGGCAGCGCTTCGGCGCCACCAAAAGCAAGGGGGAGAGAGAGCCCCCCTTCTTCTTCTTCTTCCTTGACCTCCTCCCTAGATGGGAGAAGGGTTTCACCTCTGGTCCTTGGCTCCCATGGTGTGGGAGGGGCGAGAGCCCCTCCGAGATTGGATCTATCTCCGCGTCTCTCTTTGTTTCTGCGTTCCCAGATTCTGCCCTTTCACCGTTTCTTTTATATCCGGAGATCCGTAACTCCGATTGGGGTGAATCTGTCGCCTAGATTTTTCTCATAAAATTAGCTTTCCTGCAGAAAAATAAGAGAGTCAACTGCCTTACGGGGTGCCCACGAGGGTCCAGGGCGCGCTTGCCTACCTGGGGCGCGCCCCCTGCCTCGTGGCCCCCTCGGGCACCGTCTCGCGTTGATTCTTCCTCCCAAAAATCACAAATATTCCAAAATAATTCTCCGTCCGTTTTATCCCGTTTGAACTCCGTTTGATATTGGGTTTCTACAACATAAAATATGCAACAAACAGGAACTGGCACTGGGCACTGGATCAATATGTTAGTCCCAAAAATAGTATAAAAAGTTGCCAAAAGTATATGAATGTTGAATAATATTGGCATGGAACAATAAAAAATTATAGATACGACGGATACGTATCATCTTCCTCCAGAAAAAATCATCATGTAGCTCAAACCCATGTTCTAGCTCATTTTGCTGCCATTTTCGATCTCCTTGTGCGAAGCTCCATTCACAGAATTGCTTTTGGGGGATTGTTCTTCGGTATTTGACTCCTCCAATGGTCCAATTAGTTTTTGTTCTAGTGCTTTATTCATTGCAAATTTTTGCTGCTGTGGTGACCTTGTTCTTGAGCTTGCATGTATAATTTATATGGTCCAAAGTAGGTTTGATGCATGATATAGTCTCTAGACACTTGTAGGAGTAGTTGCTTTCAATTTTGTTGAGTTTGGTTCACTTTTATTTTGAGTCACTAAAAGTTTCAGAAATTTCCAGACGAAGAAAATTGTGAGGAGATTGTTGAGGGCTCCTCGAGCCGGGGTTCGAAGGAAAAAGAAAATGAAGAGAAGGAAAGGCCCAAGTACAACCTTCCTTGCACCGCGGAGGTTCGACCGTGTGAATGGCCATGTGATGCATTCTTGGAGGCGGCGGAAATTTATGAGGATTTCTATTATTTGGCTGGGAATGCATGCATCACCAGCTTCCTCCACAACTAGTGTGATCAGTACCTCCTACTCACTAATACTTTTGTGCAAAATTTTAATTCTCACGCTAGGAGATCACCACCCGCGGTAGAATTTTATTTATATGATGAGCATAAGGATATGATGCTTCATGATTTTTGTGAGGTTTGCAAATTATCTTTTGAGGGCAGCGTCGAGGAACCACGTCCTAGAGATGTGGAAGATTTTATTGATGAAGCTATTGTAGGGGAAAGGAGAAAGGTGTCGAAAGCGAGAGCGTCTAGTGTACGTTTTCCTATTCTACGCTACTACTCATTATTTGCTGGTAGATGTTTAATTGGTCGCGGGGACAGTGGAGACTTAGTGCTCCTGACCTTGCCATTTTGCACCATGCTTTAAATCGTGATAGAACTTTCAGTTTAGGTGCTATGATTGCTAAACGGTTGAGTTTAAACCGTATGAAGGGTCCTATCTTTGGAGGTATCTATGCTTCCCACCTCGCTAGACGCTTTGAGATACCTATTAGATATGACTAGTACAATGCCCGTGCGTTGCTACGGGCCTTTGAGACCTCCTCTGGTTTGGAGAAATTTTGTATGAATTTCATAGGATAGGATTTTTATAGAAAAAATATATTTAAAGTCTTTTGGTTTGTAGGAATAGAATCATATTCCTATGGACAAAATCTTCCTATCCTTCACATTTCATATGAAAATAATATTAACCTAGACTCAATGGAAAAAATCCAATGATATGAATGAAAGGACATCTCTTTTCCTATTACTATTCATATGATTTGAGATACGTGACATCTCATTTACTATAATTTTTATATTCCTATTATTATTCCAACCCTATGAACCAAAAGGGGCCTTGGCCTTTTTTTCTGCTTGCATGTCCAATATTGTTGTATAAAGCTCAGAAAATTTTCGGCCCCTTCCAACGACATTGCCTCGGGACCCTTGTCTATGGATTCTTTTTGAATATCGACATAATCCCTCTCCATCTCTTTGATATATACTCTGCAAAAATAAACATACATAGAAATAAACCTTTTGTATTATTATGTGCAACATATGTACAATGAAATTATTTCTATGCATCTCATTGTGTAAAACTCGATGAGATTTGAGTCCCATACATCATAGTATGTCATTGTATGTCAGTGAATTTGTCGACGGACATTTTCAACGCATCATCCAAAGCCGTTAGTTTTATCTCAAACCTACAGAAGTCAACATATAAACATATATTAAAAAATATACATGCATGTTGAATGCTGCTAGCTAAGTGCTCGTGCTTTGGCAAGGCATAACCGAAAACATATGCACTCGTAATTCAGAAAATATATGTCAAACACGAGCCTGTAATATCTATTCATATAGCTACAAATATCAATTCTCTCTCCCGGTTATTTCCTTGAGAGTCCACATGCCTCCTTAACCAACCACTCTTGAAAAGGACAAAGCATCATCTAGCATTGTCGTCTCTTCAAAGGTATGTCATCTCACCATACCATTTCTTGACATCTTTTCTAGACTTTAGCAAAACTATGAAAATGTCACATACTCCAAGAGATGATGTGTATTATATATCTGATTGGAAAATGAGAAGGTTACCACTACCTCAGAGAGATGACGGCGGATTGAATTTCTTATTTACAATTAATGAAAGATGCATATTTTGCTATGGCAAGTTTATCTCCCCTTTTCTTCAACCTCAACAAAGATGTTGGCTTTTTGTCTAGAAGAAATATAAAGGTCTCAGTAATAAAAATTCTCCCAAATAATTGTGGTATTCTCACTTGTTTCTACCAAGTAATAACACCCATGTACAAATTCTAATAAGATAATTGTGTGTTGCTAAGGAGTAGAAAATGACTTGAAACTATGGTAGTTAAACAAACATTCTCTCAAGTCCTCGATGCCACACTGAGATAACATTTCTCTTTACCAGATGCCTCCCCTCCTCTCAACCTAGCGCATGATTTTGACTTCCCAACAAACTTGCGTTTGGAAATGGTGGTGAAGTTGTGACTCCGAGTTACTCATCTCTGGCCATGCTATATAATTTGATCCCTCCTTCAGTGATTTTTTCTCATGAAAAGAAAAGAGAAATGGCATGAACATAGAATTTCATTACTTTCTAATAACTTCAAATAGACATAATTATCTCCATGACCATTTACGCTAAGAGTTTTCAGGAGCAGCAAAGGTACACCATAGCACAAAACTATTTACATACAAATAATTTCAAGGAGACATGATTATCTACATGAGCGTTTACCCCAAATGGTATTGAAGATTGATCAAGATACATCATAGCATAGATTTGTTTTAGTTTGATGATAACATATTCACCATCATCCCAAATTTATCCACTCATGTACCATTGAAATTTTGGCAGTTCATACTGTACTTACCAAGAGCAGGTTGACATAAGACATCCACGGTGGGGAAAACATCCTGCGGTTTACCTAGCTGACCGTGCCATTTTTTATTCATCGCAAATCTTCAGTAACCAATTAAATCATATTTACCTAGCTGACTCTTGTATGCGCAATTTAATTTTTTGGCAAATCATATTTATTAGAAGCTTATTAATATGAAAATGAGAAGGTTACCAAAATATGCAACAAACAGGAACTGGCACTGGGCACTGGATCAATATGTTAGTCCCAAAAATAGTATAAAAAGTTGCCAAAAGTATATGAATGTTGAATAATATTGGCATGGAACAATAAAAAATTATAGATATGACGGAGACGTATCATCTTCCTCCAGAAAAAATCATCCTGTAGCTCAAACCCATGTTCTAGCTCATTTTGCTGCCATTTTCGATCTCCTTGTG
The DNA here is from genome assembly GCF_002162155.2 of Triticum dicoccoides. Classification (NCBI taxonomy): domain Eukaryota; kingdom Viridiplantae; phylum Streptophyta; class Magnoliopsida; order Poales; family Poaceae; genus Triticum; species Triticum dicoccoides. The sequence goes on from NC_041391.1 coordinate 503,814,956, forward strand.
CGAAGCTCCATTCACATAACTGCTTTGGGGGATTGTTCTTCGGTATTTGACTCCTCCAATGGTCCAATTAGTTTTCGTTCTAGTGCTTTATTCATTGCAAATTTTTGCTGCTGTGATGATCTTGTTCTTGAGCTTGCATATCAAATTTATATGGTCCAAAGTAGGTTTGATGCATGATATAGTCTCTAGACACTTGTAGGAGTAGTTGCTTTCAATTTTGTTGAGTTTGGTTCACTTTTATTTTGAGTCACTAAAAGTTTCAGAAATTTCCAGACGAAGAAAATTGTGAGGAGATTGTTGAGGGCTCCTCGAGCCGGGGTTCGAAGGAAAAAGAAAATGAAGAGAAGGAAAGGCCCAAGTACAACCTTCCTTGCACCGCGGAGGTTCGACCGTGTGAATGGCCATGTGATGCATTCTTGGAGGCGGCGGAAATTTATGAGGATTTCTATTATTTGGCTGGGAATGCATGCATCACCAGCTTCCTCCACAACTAGTGTGATCAGTACCTCCTACTCACTAATACTTTTGTGCAAAATTTTAATTTTCACGCTAGGAGATCACCACCCGCGGTAGAATTTTATTTATATGATGAGCATAAGGATATGATGCTTCATGATTTTTGTGAGGTTTGCAAATTATCTTTTGAGGGCAGCGTCGAGGAACCACGTCCTAGAGATGTGGAAGATTTTATTGATGAAGCTATTGTAGGGGAAAGGAGAAAGGTGTCGAAAGCGAGAGCGTCTAGTGTACGTTTTCCTATTCTACGCTACTACTCATTATTTGCTGGTAGATGTTTAATTGGTCGCGGGGACAGTGGAGACTTAGTGCTCCTGACCTTGCCATTTTGCACCATGCTTTAAATCGTGATAGAACTTTCAGTTTAGGTGCTATGATTGCTAAACGGTTGAGTTTAAACCGTATGAAGGGTCCTATCTTTGGAGGTATCTATGCTTCCCACCTCGCTAGATGCTTTGAGATACCTATTAGATATGACTAGTACAATGCCCGTGCGTTGCTACGGGCCTTTGAGGCCTCCTCTGGTTTGGAGAAATTTTGTATGAATTTCATAGGATAGGATTTTTATAGAAAAAATATATTTAAAGTCTTTTGGTTTGTAGGAATAGAATCATATTCCTATGGACAAAATCTTCCTATCCTTCACATTTCATATGAAAATAATATTAACCTAGACTCAATGGAAAAAATCCAATGATATGAATGAAAGGACATCTCTTTTCCTATTACTATTCATATGATTTGAGATACGTGACATCTCATTTACTATAATTTTTATATTCCTATTATTATTCCAACCCTATGAACCAAAAGGGGCCTTGGCCTTTTTTTCTGCTTGCATATCCAATATTGTTGTATAAAGCTCAGAAAATTTTCGGCCCCTTCCAACGACATTGCCTCGGGACCCTTGTCTATGGATTCTTTTTGAATATCGACATAATCCCTCTCCATCTCTTTGATATATACTCTGCAAAAATAAACATACATAGAAATAAACCTTTTGTATTATTATGTGCAACATATGTACAATGAAATTATTTCTATGCATCTCATTGTGTAAAACTCGATGAGATTTGAGTCCCATCCATCATAGTATGTCATTGTATGTCAGTGAATTTGTCGACGGACATTTTCAACGCATCATCCAAAGCCGTCAGTTTTATCTCAAACCTACAGAAGTCAACATATAAACATATATTAAAAAATATACATGCATGTTGAATGCTGCTAGCTAAGTGCTCGTGCTTTGGCAAGGCATAACCGAAAACATATGCACTCGTAATTCAGAAAATATATGTCAAACACGAGCCTATAATATCTATTCATATAGCTACAAATATCAATTCTCTCTCCCGGTTATTTCCTTGAGAGTCCACATGCCTCCTTAACCAACCACTCTTGAAAAGGACAAAGCATCATGTAGCATTGTCGTCTCTTCAAAGGTATGTCATCTCACCATACCATTGCTTGACATCTTTTCTAGACTTTAGCAAAACTATGAAAATGTCACATACTCCAAGAGATGATGTGTATTATATATCTGATTGGAAAATGAGAAGGTTACCACTACCTCAGAGAGATGACGGCGGATTGAATTTCTTATTTACAATTAATGAAAGATGCATATTTTGCTATGGCAAGTTTATCTCCCCTTTTCTTCAACCTCAACAAAGATGTTGGCTTTTTGTCTAGAAGAAATATAAAGGTCTCAGTAATAAAAATTCTCCCAAATAATTGTGGTATTCTCACTTGTTTCTACCAAGTAATAACACCCATGTACAAATTCTAATAAGATAATTGTGTGTTGCTAAGGAGTAGAAAATGACTTGAAACTATGGTAGTTAAACAAACATTCTCTCAAGTCCTCGATGCCACACTGAGATAACATTTCTCTTTACCAGATGCCTCCCCTCCTCTCAACCTAGCGCATGACTTTGACTTCCCAACAAACTTGCGTTTGGCAATGGTGGTGAAGTTGTGACTCCGAGTTACTCATCTCTGGCCATGCTATATAATTTGATCCCTCCTTCAGTGATTTTTTCTCATGAAAAGAAAAGAGAAATGGCATGAACATAGAATTTCATTACTTTCTAATAACTTCAAATAGACATAATTATCTCCATGACCATTTACACTAAGAGTTTTCAGGAGCAGCAAAGGTACACCATAGCACAAAACTATTTACATACAAATAATTTCAAGGAGACATGATTATCTACATGAGCATTTACCCCAAATGGTATTGAAGATCGATCAAGATACATCATAGCATAGATTTGTTTTAGTTTGATGATAACATATTCACTATCATCCCAAATTTATCCACTCATGTACCATTGAAATTTTGGCAGTTCATACTGTACTTACCAAGAGCAGGTTGACATAAGACATCCACGGTGGGGAAAACATCCTGCGGTTTACCTAGCTGACCGTGCCATTTTTTATTCATCGCAAATCTTCAGTAACCAATTAAATCATATTTACCTAGCTGACTCTTGTATGCGCAATTTAATTTTTTGGCAAATCATATTTATTAGAAGCTTATTAATAATATGATTTGGCAAATCATACAAACTATTCACTATTTAGACGACTAAAGGATAACCTCAGTCCTCAGTATACAACAATCTCATTCTACACATCTGTATGTATTGTTCAAGTGTTCACAATAACACTAAATTTATATATTGCAAAAAATTCAGCGGTGATATGCACATCTTGGAGAAAAATTTAAAATAATGTCAAGATAAATTCTTGGACCCAAGTACATGGGAGTACAGAACTCAGAACATGTAAGATTGTAACTTATCCCAGTCCCAAGTAAGAGGGTCAGGATACCACAGATCCAACAGTGCTTTCCACCAATGTCTTGAGCTTCCTTGCACATAGCTCAGACCTGCACAAAAAATATTTGTAAGATGGTGATAATGCAACCTGGCTACCTGAGACTCAAGTAATTTTTTGTATGCGCCGAGGATAATAAACAATGAAAAATATTACACTGTTCTCTAAAATTGGTTAGGACCAGAAAAGGAAGTCAAGGCCAACTACACTATCATCTCGCAAGTATTGGCAACATCGTGCTTGCTCTTGGTCATTTCACCAAAGGATAGAAAATACTCCCTCCATCCCAAAATAAGTGACTCAACTTTGTACTAACTTTGTACTAAAGCTAGTACAAAGTTGAGTCACTTATTTTGAGACGGAGGGATTAGTATTCAATTTGCAGACTAATAATTCTCACACAACAGTAAAGTAAGATTGGTTCTTCCCATCTCCAGCTCAGCGACAAGAATTGTAACAATAAGCATATTTATGCAACGATAAAAATCAGCAAGCAGTTGTCGTCTTGCCGCCCTTCACAACTAGCGAAGTTCCCCATCACTTGACACCATATGATTTCTATTACCATGTGGACAAATCTTTACCTGATAAGCACTTAAAGAAAGAAAAATAGTCTGTCATTCCTATGAGCTGATAAGTAGATCATCATATCCTTCTTTTCGCACATGCACACCCTCTTATTGTAGAGATGGTGTGGGTAACAAAGAAGTTTTGCCTATCAGTGCTATGCATTGCGAGAAACCTCCAGCAACAGTGATTCTTGATCAGAATCCTTCCCTGGAGTGGCCATCGAGGATGATAATTCATATTGGGGGTAAGATGAACAAGTTAAGTGATACTGCTCCTCCTTTTGAGTGGGATTGCCGAGTTATTGCCAGAAATGAGTTTTTTTTCTGAACTGAGAAGAAGCTTGTTTAGGTCTCCTCTTGATTCTGCATCTTCATGAACAAAACAAAATTACAAGAAATCCCCATGTTACATGAAATAAGCCAAAGAAAGAAACTACAAAAATCTAGAAAAAAAAAATATGTGTAGTGGAGAACCAGAGGAATCAACCAAGCCAGTTGACTTAGGAAGCTTTGAGATACTTCATGGGTGGACCTGGGTAAGCCCTTTGGGAGGGTGTTTGGTGGGGGTGGGCTTTGATCGATGGGACTAATGAAACAAATGAAACCACCTAGGTACTCCCCTTTATATTAGAGGTTTTACACACAAATCAAGCAATTGATGTTTCTGCAACTGAATGTGTCACGACGCTCTCTCTTTCTCCAAGTCCAGTGCCTTTTCGATTTTTAGATCCCTTCTTCTCCAAGTCCTGCTCCTTTGTTCCTTGTACTCCTAGCTCAAGCAACCCAAAAAAATATTAATCTCTAGAAACATAAACTGGCTATTTCAGTTTTTAGAAGTCATTTATCACCTGTATTATGTTCAAATTACTTGTGTCCTAGTGTGCCAGTGAAAAAAAATATGTTACCGTTGAAGAAAGTGCAAAAAATGGCATTCATGCTTACAAACCTACGTTGAGCCAATCCTCTGCTCAGTCATCCATTGCCGATGATGGCCATGATAGAATATGAATACGTAATTGCTATCTATATTACACATCAGTGCATAGTTATACAAGTTTATTATGCAGCAAACCATATGCGAAAAAATCAGCGATTGGAAACCTATCTACGAAACACCATTGGAATCACTACCGATTTCATATTCCATTTTAATGCCATTGATGCTACATTTGTATTAATATTTCAACATATTTAAAGGACCTTTGGTCCTTTAGGACTAATTGTTGCGAGAATAGAAGAGCTTACATGACTCGAGATCAATTCCACACTTTTGAGCTTACAACCTACAATTACATTCAGCGAAGCCAAATAATGGTTGATGGAGCACAATGTCACTTCAAATTATGGTCACAACAGCATACAAGTTTCTTAGGCCAAGATTAGTACCACTCTTCAAATAAAAACAAAATTGTTGGGATCGCAACAAAGTAAATTATGAAATAAAAAGAATCGGTGTCTAACTTTTAATCAGTCGACTCCAAAAGCACCTGATTGAGCTTCCATAATACCTGAACGAAGGACCTCTCAGTTCACGAGACAGAGAAATAATACATTGACTGGAATAAAACAACACAAGCATTAATTCTTGACAGGGCCAATATTCTCTACCTCACCTTCACTTTTTTCAAATTCTTAATTTAATTACTTTGTCCACAAAAAAAGCCACATCTTGGTAAGCCATCGGAGCTTGGCAAATAAAAGATGCATTCATCACAGCAGACTGATTCAAACACAAAATCAGCATATCTACATTGTAGCTATTTTATCATTCCAAGTAACAAAGTAGCTTCCTTGATAAATGCATGAAAACTAAAAAAGGGACTGGTGATATTCATCTAGGTTTAAATTAAATTAGAAATAGATGCATGAAAGTATCTTTTGGTTGGCTCAGACAGGGAAAATATTAATAGTCCAAAAAAATTGTAAGAAAGATGCGGTTACCTTTAACTGGTCCAAGACAAGTGACATAAAGAAGGGCCATCATGATGCAGGCTCAGTAATCTACTGCCTCAATCCGTTGTAAGGGTAAATTAATTTGTAAGAGATAGTACCATTATTAGTTTTAGTGGTCTTATTATTATGTTGCTAGATATCTGAAATGGTAAAAATTGGCTTTGCTACTCAGCACTCACTCATTCATGCAATTATGTCTGAATTTAATATGTCAGTGATTCCAATTCTTTTACATAATGGTTCAGAAAAACATCTCCATTTGTGATAATTTGAAAGAAACTTGTTAAATCTCCCAAAAAAGATCAAAGAACAATGAAGAAAAAATGGGCTACAGTCATTAGAAAGTCACAACAATATTGTAAAAATAGTTGATCTAGCGGGGCATCAAGCCTTACCTCTGTTTGGAGCTTGTCAAGCAGGTGGCTTTGTTCCATGGCATGGACGAGATGATCCTGTACATCATCTGCACCCCTGATATCCTGCAGCATGAGATAGTGATCAAGAGGGTGACCCGGTGCAGCGTATGGTGTTCATCTTGCAAGGGAAACCGAGGAGCATGCAGCCGCTGACCAAGAGCATGGTGCCAACGTGCGTGCTAGGTGTTGGGAGCTTACTCAGTAACGAGCTGCTGTTGTGGTGCCTGCATCGGCCGTTCGTGGGACGGCTTCGTCCATGGGGTTCAGCGGCGGCGGCGGCCCTGGGCATCCGCTACGGTAGCGGTGTGCGGAGTGCGGCGACTCCACACAAGCACGAGCTTCTTGGAGACCTGCCCTGCCGTGAGGTTCCGCGATGGAGCCGTCGGCGGCGGCGACGGAGGCGGGGAACCTAGACAAAAGATTGAGGAAGGTCGTCGGCGGCGATCCCGTATCTCATCGGCGACGAGATATGACATGACCCTTACATCCGCGGCGGCGATCCAGTATGTCTGCGCTAGCGAGATCGCACGAGATCCAGCAACGTCTTCTCGAGATCGCAAGACGGCGGCACAGTCTCCTCGAGGGGATCGATAAGACTATTTCTTTTGCGGGGTGTTTTTTTGACTCTGTGCATGGGCTGGGGAGGGGGACATGACAAAAAAAAACCTACAAAAAAACTGGACGAAAATGGTGGGACGAAAAATAACCGGCAGAGACTACCAACTAAGACATTAGAAGTAGAGATGATAAAAAGGAGATGTTGCTGCCCACTATTTACTTAGACTATAACAGTATGGTAGCACATGATTTTATTCGTTATGATAAGGAAAAGAGACTCATTTATAACCTAGTATTTAGTGAAAAGACTTGTTAGATTATTACCTTGCCTGCATCTTCTTTGTTTAATATTCATTCAGACACATACCACATAATGCCTGCGGACATTCATGCATACTCGGAGCGGACGCAATTCCCAGTTCCTGAGCCAGAGCCATCACATGATCCTTATTAGGAGTCTATTTATCAGTGGGAGCCGCATGAGCTCGCTAACCAGTAGAACCCCCAGGATCCTCCTCAGTATACCGGAGAGGGCTACTTTGATCCATGGGCTTAGTCCAACTTAGGCCAAAAGCCTAAGCTTGGGGAAATACGTATTTCTCACCGACATTACATTCATGTTCACACACTCATACTAGTTGTTGGTGTTCATACTTTTTCATTGTATTATCCATGTTAGTCTATTTCTTTTTCTCGCTTTCTTCTTGTGTGTTTGAATTTTTTTGAGAAAAACCCAAAAAATTAGTTGTAGCTTCTAGCTAGTTTACTTTCCATGTTTACTTAGTAGTAGTATTAAAAGGAAAACTCAAAAAGATTTCTTATTCTTCTTTTGCTTGTTGGGAGATTTCCCGTGCAAATAGTGTTTCTCGTTCTTGTTTTACTTCCTTTAGAAAAACAAAAACTCCAAAAACGTTTCAGTGTTCTTCTTTGAAATTCTTTTCTTTTCTGTGGGGGTCGAGAGGTGAAGACCACGATGAAAATGATGAGTGGCTCTCATATGCATTATTGTTGATCAAACAAAGAGCCCATATTACCTTGTCTCCTCCTTTGAATAAATGTTTACAGATTTCAGCTTAGTCCAATGCACATGCACTATTATTATTATCCACACCGTTCGGTCGTGCAAGTGAAAGGAAATAATGATGATATATGATGAAATGATTGAGATGAGGAAAAGCTGGTATGAACCCGACCTATCTTGTTTTTGTAAATATGATTAGTTCATCATTCCTGATTCAGCCTATTATGAATGAAACAAGTTTGCAATGACAATTAGATATTATAGTTACTCATGCCATGCTTAATTATCTAGGAGTTTATAATGGTTTACCTTGTGTGCCACATGCTTTCAAAATGGTTGTGATGTAGTATGATAGGATGGTATCCTCCTTTGAATGATTCGAGTGGCTTGACTTGGCACATGTTCACGCATGTAGTTGTAACAAAATCAACATAGCCTCCATGATATTTATGTTCATGGTGATTTAGATCATACTCATGCTTGCACTCAATGTTGGTTAATCTTAATGCATGTTTATGACTGTTGTCGCTCTCTAGTTGATCGCTTCCCAGTCTTTTTCTCGCCTTCACTTGTACTAAGGGAGAATACTACTTGTGCATCCACTTCCATAAACTCAAAGTTAAAACAATACAGGGTTCACACACACAAATCAAGTACTGAACAATAGTACTTACTAAAGACAAACAAAGTTGCACTAATTAAACTCTGCAGACTATTTCTTGCCACCGACCTACGAGATGTACCCCACATAACTGACTAGGCCATGGACTTCGTCAGAGATGTCTACCAGCACCATCGCCATCTCGTCAACCTTGGAGAACCTAACAGAGGGGTCTTTCCACTCATAATAAACATGATGATGAAGATGGTCCGCATCAGATTTGTCGGGAAGCTTTACAAGAACCACCCCCTTCGTAATCGAAGGCACAACTAGGAAATTGTTGTGGTGAAGTACACCCTCGAGAACACGCCTAACAACAATACTACAGGAAAACACTAGTTCACGACACATGGCGACAAGAACACAACAACTGGAATGTTTAGTAGTAGAACTCATCCTCAGGTCTTCCAATTCACACGGCGTGACTCTGAGAACTTCATATCCACCGCAGACCCGGTTCTAATTCAAACAGAAACCAAATATTTTATTACTACCTTCGTTTAGAAATATAAGATGATTTTCGATATTTTACTCCATATAAGACTACATATACGCACAGAAATGAGTGAACAAAGACACTAGAACATGTCTTCAAAGGCATGAGAGCAGAGTGATTACTTGCAATATCCATAACACAAGTTACTGAGGCTAATATACTCTCTTCAAAGGCATGAGAGCTAAAATCTTGCATTTCCTACAGCTAGCATTGATGTTCATAAAGTAGTTGAAAGTAATCTATGACAAATCAGTGTTATGTGCAATAATCATATGTATCTCAACCTCTCGCATGTTTTGGTCAAAAGAGCAATTTAGAACCGTCATTTGGCACACAAAAATCACATGCAAGATCGCCCAGAAAGATGTACTACTAGTACTAGTACTGCGTGTTAGATGAAAAAACACAATCAAGATCGCCAAAAAGATTGTCAAGAAGAGATATTACCTAGACTTGCTTCATGAGGAATCCCAGAGAGGGGGCTTGGATAGGGCGATGGCCTTGAGCTTGTCTGCGGTAGTCTCGGTGGTGTGCTTGCGCTTCTTCATACCCTGAGCCTCGACGGTTTTGGCCAGAGCCATAGACATCACTTCAGCCGGTGCTCCAGGGTCCATCAAGAAACTGTCAAATAGGAATAAAAGAAAATAAACCATAATAACAAACCCAAAATAAGAACATAGAGGTTGTTATAGAATCAGTCTCGGGGTTGCAAGATCGGGCCTTGGCCAGAATCAACACCATTGATGCGCTCACCTTTCCTTCTTTGGGAGATAAGAACAATGATAGAAGCAGGTCGAGGGTTTCTTGAAGAAACGAGGAACAAGATGAGGGAGAAGCAAGTTGGGGTTTTATTCAAGAGAGGCAGCCGAGGGAGAAGAGTGAAATGATGGTTGCTTCGTCCGTCCAACTTACTACTGGAAAGGTGGGGGTTTTGTGATTTGACAGCTCATTGGACATTACTGCGGCGCTTCAATCGGGGTAGTCGACCGTGTAGTTGTGCACTCTAGTACGGAGTAATTTAGTGCATGCCAAGTGGACCTCGATGCTGGTTGTCCCACATGTCGGCGAAAGTGAGTAGCAAGGTTCCCGACGACCGTCGAGGAGGATCCACACGGTGGAGCGTGTGCACTGTTTCCAAAGAAAAAAATGATTATAGCAAGCGTTTCCACTCATACGATGGAGGAGTGCGAAACAACCACTTGAACTTACATAGTACTCCTACTACTAGGTATCTGCAGTGGTTCATACGTCAGTACTACATAATGTTATTGCTAGTGTAGTAAGATATGATGATAACAAATGATGTTGTGCGCATGTCAACTATATGAACAATAATGTAACATACACCTTTTTTGACTGTCCGGTCGAGAATGAACGGTGAGACCAATGTTAACAGAACTAGGTCTACAGTGCACGGAGAGCACGGTGCTACAATACTCCACGAAACATGAACCATATGAAGCACGAATCAGTGTTAGGCGAGGTGTATGAAGGGTGCATGGGATGGGAGCAAAAGTTCCCTTCTCAACTCACTTTTGGGTGTTTAGCAGAGTGGATGAAGGGTGCATGAGTCCATACTAGTAGGTTAACACAAATACACTAGAAGCATGCATGAAGGGGGGTGCTGTGATGAGCACGCACAAAGAGGGAACAACTATATTGATATGAGAATGCAACCAAACACACCCACACGCTTTGTGCTACAGTGTCTAGTCTGCACTGTCCGAGTTTGATCCAACGGTCATGTTGCGCTGAGACATGGACATGCCCATGTAGAGGATGCCTAAACACCACCAAAGTCCCTCTGCTTCTCGAGGCAGACGACGTTGGTGATGCAGGGTGCCACCGCCCGCAGAGCCCGCTCCCGGTCGACGGGAGCCAGCTCATCAAAGACGGCGTCCAATGGCACAAATGGATTCCGGTGACGGACCCCTAAGAGTATATGCCTGGCGATGGCGACGACAGCCTGCAACCCCTCCTTATACAGCTCCGACCCCACCATCACGCGGAGATGGCTCAGCTCCTCGGAGATATAGGTGAAGAAGGAGACCAGGTTTGGAAGCCGCGGCTCGTTGAAGTCAACGGGGTGGTCGAACGGGTTTAGCCTGACGGTCAGCATAGTCGCGCTGGCACGACAGTAGGCATCGCGCAGCCGCAACACGTGCATGGCAACATGGCCCACCAAGTGGTTGAGGCGATCCTAGACCTCGTCACGATCGGCCTGCTCGAGCTCCAGCCGGCCCGCCTGACCGCCTATCATATCTCCCGCTTTCTGCAGCAACGCCGCCGACGCCTCGAGCATCTTTATGGTTGATGCCTGCCACTTTTGAATCTCCGTGAACTCTCACACATAAAGGAGGAGCATGGCACTCCTCTCCTCCTTGAGCTCACAGGGCTCCACGTCCTTGGCCCTAAGCTCCGCATCCTTGGCCTGGAGCTCCTGTGTCAGGTGCCTCACCTAAGACACCGTGATCTGGTGCACCGCTATGGAACTAGGTAGAAGCAATGGGGAGAGGAAGCAAAGGCGGCGAAACGGCTGAAAGGCAATGCAATCCACGGGAAGGTGGAGGGAGCCAGCCGAGGAGCAGGGTGAATCTTTTGGTTTTCACCATGGGAAAACACCAGTCAACGACTTTTCACATTAGAGAGCAGTGGGTTTTATAGGCGGAGTCATCATGACTAATTGCTGCCGCGCCTGCTCCCGTCAATCAAAAAAATAAAAATCCTGCCATGCCTGAAGCACCCAAAGACCAGAGCAACGCCGCAGTGGATATTTAAATTTACATGCCGGCAAGGAGAGAAAAAAGGGGTGGAGAAACAAATGTGGCGGCGGCATAGCTAATCGGTCGCACTAGCCCAACTAGCTAGCCACCGTGCTTCACTGATGTACTCGGCGGGAAAGGTGGGATTTTGTGATTTGCCGACTCATTTAGTTGCTTCGGTGCTATGACCAAGGAGGACCCCGAAAACGCGCAGTAGGGCGTCCCATGTCTCGGCAAGGAAGAAAATATGCGTGCACCACCCGGGTCCCGGGAGGACCCAGAAACCGCGCGATAGGGTGTGCCATGTCTCGGCACGGAGGAAAAATGTGCATGTAAAAATATACTTGTAACATCCCAATTTTCAATTTGGATGTTATACATAGATCATCATATGCATATTATATTTTATTTGCATTTTGTTGTGATCCTAGAAATCTTAAGCAGCTCAAGGACCTAAGGAGAGAGTTGGAGGTTTCACTAAATTTTAATATTTGATTTTTTTTTCAAATTTGAAGAGGATCAATTTGATTTTAATATTTTTCTCTCCAATTATTTCCAATAATAAAAATAAATGAGATAAGATAATATGACTTCTTCAACAGAAGAGAAATATTGGAAAAGAAATTTTAAAATCAAATTATTATTTTTATTTTTATTTTATTTGAATTAGAGAAAACTTGCATTTTTGAAAATTGCATTTTAGTCCAGAAAAATGTTCATCTTGTCCTAAATATTAGGTTTGGACGATGAAAATTATTTCTGGAATTTTTACCTTTTATATATTTTATTAGGATTTTTCTTTCACGACGAAATTAATTAAAAAATAGTTCCGGACTGACTGGGCCGAAGCCCAGCCGGCCCACGCGAGTGCCGCCGCCTTCCCCGGGAGTCCGCCTCCGAGCCGCCGCCGTTGTCCTCTTGGCCTCCGGGTCGCGCCACCGCCTCGGGTCCCCTTATAAGGGCCGGCACCCCCCTTCTCCCCCTCATCGCCAGCCCCGCCGCACTGCAGCTGCCGCCGCCGCCGCCCCGCACCGTTGCTAGCGCCACCGCCTCGCCCCGCGCCGCCGCCGCCGCCACCACCCGCCAGATCCCGCCGCCACGCCGTTTGACCTCGCCGCCATTGACCGGTAAGAACCGGTCAGTTCTTTTATTTTTTTTCGATTTTTCACGGTTTAGTTGGTTTATTAGATTAGATCGTTTTTTAGTTAGTTTAGTTAACGAACGTTCGTTTGTTTAGATCGGTTAGCAAACAATTTTCGGTCATTTAGTTTTGTTAACGAACATTCGTTCGGTAGATTTTTCTTTTTAGTTTTATTTTTGGCCAGGGACATATCCGCGAATAGTTTTCTCGTGATTTAGCCCCTGATGTTAAAACTAGCGTAACTTTTTGCTCGTTTGTCCAAATTAGATGAAACCAGCGCCTAAATCTTCGTAACGATCTCTTCTTTCTAGTTAACCAACTTGAACATGATTTTGAAAATTTAAAATTTGAGTTTAGTTCATATTAGTAAACGATCTTGTTTCGTTCGTATCTTGAGTTTCGTAACTCTGTTTGAGTTGTTTCTTTTTGCAAATCGTAGCTAATCACATGTACCTATTGTTAAGATCTAATCCACATGTAATAATGCTGTTAGTTTTTGTTTTCTATTTAGATTAGACATTTGCTTGTTTGAAGTTTGATTTGGATCTTTTCTTGATTTCTCTTTATTTCGTTTGAGTGATTGCTTATGTATGCTACTGTTTGTCTATGCTAGATTATCCGAAGAACGAAGCTTATTACTACGAATCTCTAGAGTTTGCAGATTGTCAGCAAGGTAAGTTACACTTTGATCATACTTTTCTATACCCAGTTTTTACTTTGCATTAGTATTGCCCCTCAAATTTTTTCACGAGTAGGATTAGGAACATGTGGTTTTGTTGAAGTACTTGAGGTAGGAACCTTATACATTTTGATCACCCCGGGAATATACATTATGCTTTATTATTGCTTAGCCATGCTCGTTGACGGGGATTGGATCATGATTCACATGGAAGTTATGAGAGTTATTAATAATGGATAACATTAAGGTGGCAACTTTGATACACATCTGGGTGGATTGGTTGGGGCACCTGGAGAATCCAGTGTTGTCCATTAAGGGAAATCCCAGAGTACCCGTGTGATTTTTCCTCGGTTCGCCACCCAGGCTCAAAGGGATCATATGATATTTCATGCCTAGAAACTTCCATGTGTAACACAAGCCATTATGGGCTCTGGCATAGTTGAGTAAGTTGTATGAGCTCTTGAAGAGGTGGACTAGCAGATGTAGTGGGAAAGTAGGTGTACCGGTCTGCCTGGAGTAGAGAGTTAATGCTTCAAAAAGACTATGTCTCGATCTTCCAATCATGGATGCGGTCGAGTCTTGTGGGGAAAAGTGCGCAACCTCTGCAGAGTGTATAAACTAATCATGGTTACCCGTGTCCCCGGTTATGGACATCTTGAGTATCTAGAATTGGATATTATTGTTGATCTCATCACTCCTTAATTGATTGAATTGGGTTTAATGATGATACTTGTTAATTGGGGTTTGAGTTCGAGGAACCTTCTCAAATATTGGAACAATTTGGGAGTAGTTTATATAAATTTATTCCTTTATTGTAGGGGAAAATTAGCTTTATGTAAAATCCTAAACTTAGAGCCTCCACCAGCAAAATATTGCATGTAGATATAGCTCTTGCATTCATTGCTTTACAGTGTAACTCTGCCAGCATATTCAATGGGCTGACCTACACAGCTGCAACGTCTCATGTTACAGACTACTCAGACGATGAATAAGGTGTGATAGGTCGTTGTCTTACACTCAGCTATCCCGTTGCGGTTGATGGACTCATTTACCTTTGAAGCTTCTGCAGTTATTTAGTTTAGATGGCCTTCAGCCATGATATTTTGGTGTAATCATACTCTTTATGAGGACTCGACGTAATAAGTGTGTGATTGAACTCTGTTATAATTCCTCGAGTACTGTGTGTGTCAGCATTACCAATCCAGGGATGACACTTAAGCATAGAGACTTCGGTCCATTGGGATCGTGGTCGCTACAATACTGTATCATACATACTACCTATGATTCAACCTCGGGACACAGCGAGTCGGTCGAAAACACCCCACTAGCCACACAGCTTCATCATGCTAACCTGGCACGGAGGATAGGTGTAACGCCCCGGATTCGATGCACCAGGTGTCTGCCAGTTATTCGCTGTCGTTGCCATGTCATTTGCTTGCGTGTTGCATTTAGCCATGTCATTTTGTGCATTTCATGTTGCATACGTGTTTGTATCATGCATCCGAGCATTTTCCCCGTTGTCCGTTTTGTAATTTGACACTCCTATGTCCTCCGGCGTCCCCCTTTTTGTCTCCTGTTGTGAGCGGGTGTTAAACTTTCTCAGAATAGCCTGAGGTTTGCCAAGCGGTCTTGTTATAGCACCGGTAGACTGCCTGTCAAGTTTCGTGCCATTTGGAGGTCGTTTGATACTCCAATGGTTAACCGCATTGCCCGGAACCTCTCTCTCTTTGCAGCCCAGCCCCTCTTCACCACAGCCCATGAGCCCATCCAAATCCCCTCCATGCTCTCGGTCGTTCGATCACGATCGTGTGGGCAAAAACCGCACTCCATTTGGATTCTCCTAGCTCCCTCTATCTATAAATTAGTCCCCCCCCCAAATTCGCGGATGAATCCCCCCGAAACCCTAGCCCCGCTCCTCTCGCCCACCGGACACATCCGAACCGGGCCAGACCTGTCCGCCCGTCCCCGCGCTGCCGCTCCCAGCCTCTCCCGAGCCGCCACGTGGGCGCCGCCGCCTCCCGCCACCGCGGCCCGGCGAGCCCGCAGCGGGCCAGCCCGGCTCATC
>NC_041391.1:503831017-503835232 GCF_002162155.2 Triticum dicoccoides
CGGATCACCGTCTTCCGCGCTGCCGCTCGCCGCTCTGCTCGGCGTGCCTCGCCGGAGCAAGAGCTCCCCCGCGCTGTCCCGCGTCCGCCGCCGCATCCCACCGGCGCGTCGCCCGGCGTCGCCCTCGGCCGCCGCCGCCCGGTCGCCGGCCCCTCCGTCCCCGACCTCCGGCCACCGTCCTCTCCCTCTCCGGCTTCGTCCTCCTCTTCTTCGGCCGCCGCAGCCCACAACTCCGGCGAGCCTCGTTCACCGCGCCCCGGATCTGGATCTGGAAGACAAGGTTGACCCCCGAAACTTCCCCAAGTCCCTGTTTTTTTGACATTATCATGCCATGTTCATCGCATTATATCTCCATGCTTACTGTTCCGTTTTGTGCGTGTAATATACCAAAATGTTTGTCATGAGATGCTCTTCATTTCATTCCATTGTACCATGCTTGTTTGAATTCATCTTGAGGCCTGAATCATCGTTGCAAGAGTGCTATATGATGTTAATCAGCTGAAACTATTATAACTTGGTGATTTGTCATTTTTGTTGCATTTGATGTGTGCATCTTATGAGAATGAGCTCTACATGTGTTTTGAACTAAATCATGCCATAGTTACAGGGGTGCCGTCCATATATTTTTGTGAGTTGTGTAGTGAGTGCATCGAGCTTGTTAAATAGGGTACTTGCTGTTACTGTTTTGCTAGGCTGAATCTGTTATTTCGTGATGCTATATAAACATGGTTCTACAAGTCATTCTATGCATAATCTGGAGATGTTCACTAAGGATGATTTGTTAGACATGTCATGCTATATCCATCCACGCCCATGGTTGCATTTATAGTCTGCTGTATCTTGTGGTAATCTTGCTCTCGAATTGCTAAATAATATTGCTGTCAGCCTGTTAACATTAAGTTCAGTTTTGCCATGTGATGTGCTTGTGATCCATGCACCCTATGAACTTGATCTTGCCATGTATAGCTTCATAAACATGTCTTATTACTGTTAGTCACCTTGTCATGCCATGTATTGCTCTGTGGTGAGTGGTACAAGCTCACCAACATGTCTACTTATTGTTGTTCCTGCCATGTATGAATCTGTCATATCATTTGTCATGTTTACATGGGTGCCACCATATCTTATGATCCTTTTTGGCTCATGGTCAGTAAATGACTTTTGTTCTATGCATTTAGTAGTATCATGCCATGCCTTAAGTTTCTATGATAAGTTCCTGTAGCATGTTGTTTGATAGCTCTAAACATTGCAACCTGATGTTATTTTCTGCTAAGTCTGAAACTGTTATTATTTGCAATCTTGCCATGTGTTTTTGAGCATGTTCTTGTGATTTCTGGAGATAGCTCAGTGTTCATGTTTTGTCATGCGTTACCTGTACTTCATGTCCATGCCTTTTTTTATGTTGGGATGCTGTAGCATGTTGTTTTGATGCTTGCTAGATGCCTAGTTGCTGTTTTTGGACAACTTGTCCTTTAAAGTTGTATAGAGTGTATGTGTGGAACCGTTGCTCCGTTTTGAGTGTGCTCTATATGAAACTTGCTTAATTTTGCATGTAGTTTCATATTATAATGTTGCACCCTTGTTTTGAGGTGTTTGCTTGATGTTTGTATGCATTTTGCATCAATGCCATGTTAACTTGTTTTGCTCATATCTTCTAGGCCGTAGCTCCGAATTAAATGAACTTTATATGTAGCTTGACTAGAATCTCGTGTAGATCATCTTGGTGCATCTTAACTTGCTGTTTAACAACTTGAACATAAGGTTTATTCAGATCTGGACCAATTTCGAAACTTGCATATGAGGACTTACCGGATTTGTTATATGTTGTTTCCGGCCTCATTTAAACTTGCCTTGATGTGTTGCTCTTGTATGCATCATCTCTTGCCATGAGTAGCTTCATGTAGTCTTGACTTGCATCATACTTGTTTGTGCATCATGTCTTGTTCATGTGTGGTGTGTTTACCATGTTGTGTGCTTCTTCTCGATAGTTCCCGTTTTCGTTGCCATCGTGAGGATTCGTTCGTCTACACTTGGTTCGTCTTCGTGGCTTCATCTTCTTCATGGACTCGTTCTTCTTCCTTGCGGGATTTCAGGCAAGATGTCCGCTACCCTGGATCTCACTACTACCATTGCTATGCTAGTTACTTCGTTCTATCGCTTTGCTGCGCTACCTATCTTCTGCTCTTCAAGCCTCCCAATTTGCCATGTCAGCCTCTAACCTTTTTCACCCTTCATATTAAACCGTTGCTTGGCTATGTTACCGCTTTTGCTCAGCCCCTCTTATAGCGTTATTAGTTGCAGGTGAAGTTGAAGATTGCTCCATGGTGGACAGGATTATGTTGGGATATTACAATATATCTTATTTAATTAATGCATCTATATACTTGGTAAAGGGTGGAAGACTCGGCCTTATGCCTGGTGTTTTGTTCCACTCTTGCCGCCCTAGTTTTCGTCATATCGGTATTATGTTCCTGGATTTTGCGCCCCTAACGCGGTTGGGTGATTTATGGGACCCCCTTGACAGTTCGCTTTGAATAAAACTCCTCCAGCAAGGCCCAACCTTGGTTTTACCATTTGCCTCACCACCACCTACATTTCCCTTGGGAGTAATTAACCCGAGGGTCATCTTTATTTTAGCCCCCCCGGGCCAATGCTTGTCTAAGTGTTGGTCCGAACCGAGTAGACTGCGGGGCCCCCTCAGGGAAACTCGAGGTCTGGTTTTATTCGTAGGATGTCTCATCCGGTGTTGCCCTGAGAACGAGATATGTGCAGCTCCTATTGGGATTGTCGGTGCATCGGGCGGATTTGCTGGTCTTGTTTTACCATTGTCGAAATGTCTTGTAACCGGGATTCCGAGTCTGATCGGGTCTTCCTGGGAGAAGGAATATCCTTCGTTGACCGTGAGAGCTTATCATGGGCTAAGTTGGGACACCCCTGTAGGGTTTAAACTTTCAAAAGCCGTGCCCGCGGTTATGTGGCAGATGGGAATTTGTTAATGCCCAGTTGTAGATAACTTGACACCAGATACGAATTAAAACGCATCAACCGCGTGTGTAGCCGTGATGGTCTCTTTTCAGCGGAGTCCAGGAAGTGAACGCGGTTTTGGGTTATGTTTGACGTAAGTAGGAGTTCAGGATCACTTCTTGATCATTGCTAGCTTCACGACCGTTCCGCTTGCTCTCTTCTCGCTCTTATTTACGTATGTCAGCCACCATATGTGCTTAGTCGCTGCTGCAGCCTCACCACTTTACCCCTTCCTTTCCCTTTAAGCTTTGCTAGTCTTGATACCCATGGTAATGGGATTGCTGAGTCCTCGTGGCTCACAGATTACTACAACAACAGTTGCAGGTACATGTTATGCGATGATCTTGACGCGAGAGCGATGTTACTTGTTTTGGAGTTCCTCTTCTGCTTCTTCTTCGATCAGGGATAGGTACTAGGTCGGTAGCCTGGGCTAGCAGGGTGGATGTCGTTTGAGTTTCTGTTTGTGTTTTCATCCGTAGTCGGATGTTGATCTTATGTATGATGTGTTGTTGTATTCATGTGGCATTGTATACCTCTGGTATGTATCCCCATCTATTATGTAATGTTGATGTAATGGTATCCACCTTGCAAAAGCGTCTCAATATGCGGTTCTATCCTGGATGGGACCTTCGAGTCTCTTTAGGATAGTATCGCATATTGGGCGTGACAAGTTGGTATCAGAGCCTCGACCGACCTTAGGAGCCCCCTTGATTGATCGTGTAGTCTGGCCGATGTCGAGTCTAGAAGAAAATTGTTTTCGGAGTCTAGTTATATCGGAGAGTAGGAATTCTTTTTACTCCTCTGCCCCTTCGTCGCTTTGGTAAGAAATCTTGACGTAGGTGTTTTGAGCTACTCCTCTTCCCCTTCAAATTTTTCTTTAGGATCACGCAGTTGGTTTTCCGATCGTAGGTTGTCAGCTCTTTTCATCCGGCGCATTTCTCGTCAAGTTGACTTGAGCCTCTTCATCTTTGCCAAGTTCAATCCTCAGTTGTTTTCTTTTCCCACCCACCCACCCTTTTCATCTTAGAGTCCGAGTCTGTAATCGAGTATCCATCCTACTCATGCGAAATCTTTGCCTTCTTTCCTCAATGATTTCAGCCGGTGCTTTCTCTTCAAGTTATTCGTCGGTTCCCCCTTCCAAGTTGCCTTTGTTTTCCCGCCCTCCCACCCCCTTCTTCCCGGAGCCCCTTC
>NC_041391.1:503835675-503965869 GCF_002162155.2 Triticum dicoccoides
CGAATTCTCGTTTTGTTTGACATTCTTCATCTCTTTTTCTTCTCTGGTGGACTCAATTCAAGTTTTTTCGGTTGATCATATTCTTTTCCTCGGCTCAAATGTTTCCCCTTGCTCGTTCGCCTCTCGCCAGTTTATCAATCCGGAGTTCGGAAGACATCTCAGGAGATTCGTCTCCAATTAAGTCGAGGTTGCCACTTCATTCAAATATTTCAATTGTTCCGGTGCATCATCTACCTGTTCAACAATCCTTTTCAACGGTGTTTTTCTCTTTAGTGGCCCCTAACCCACAGGTCTTTTCCCAGGATCCTACCTGACTCTTCTAATTCCCCCAGAGTTATTCTCAATTCTTTTCAAGTGTGACGTAAGAATGAATTTCATCAGTCAGATGCTTTTCCAAGATCGATTCATTGTTGGCTCAACCTCTCTCGCTTTCCATTCTACCGGAGTATCTTAGTAGTTTTGGTGGTGTTTCTCGTTGTCATTTGAAGATCGAAGAAGAGTTTTTCCTTTAAATCTTGTCTGTTCTCTCGAAGTTTCATGGTTCTAGCTTCTTGTTACCCTCTCGAATTATTCCGTCTGTCGGAAATTCCTTTTTCTCAACCATCCAGAGTATGTCAGGAGTTGATTTCTGTCTCTTTTCACCGGAGGCCATCGTCCCAGAAGAATTCTTCTTCCTCACATTTCAGCTACCGTTATCCAATTATCCCGGTGCTTTGTTCAATTGTTCTTTAATCAGCTCATGATCTCTTTGTTCTCTTGCATCTAAATCCCCTCTAGCATATTGGTTCTTCTATTTCTTCCCGGTGATTCATTCTCTTTCATCTGTCATTTTCGAATTATTTCGGTGGTTCCTTCAGATTCCTTTTTCCTTGATTATCATATTAATTCATTCGTTCTTTCCAATCCTACTGGTGGTTCATGAAGACCTTCTCAAGTCTGCGATATCTCACTTCTCAATCCATTTCAAGAAGAATAAGTTGCATGTCAAATCCGGTTGTCATCAATTAAATTTGATGAGGATAAGCATAACGTAATTCTTATTCTTATTTCATCATCGTCAAGTAATCCCTTCCTTCGGAGTCTGTTCTTCGTGAATAAATTCTAGTTCCAAGTGTTTCCATCTTTTCTTTTCCGGAGTTCAAATTTCCTCGACCATTTTGTCGGAACCTCCATCTAAATCACCGCAAGGCTAATCTTATTCTTTCATCCTTCATTCTATGTCATCATCCTTTTGTCACCTGAGTTCTTCATGGTGGCTCTTCATGATTTAATTCATTCTTCAAGAGTTAATCAAGTTTCTTGTTGGAGGAGCTCAAGTATCTTCTTCTTCTTGCTTCCTGAGGTGCTAACTCTTTCAATTCTTCCGGAGACATTGCGTTGTTTATCTCATCAAGTGCCATCCCGTCTTGTGAAGTTCATGTTCTATTCCTTCCATTTTAAGTCAGAGTGCTGCCCAAATTCTTTTATTCATTCCTTTTCTTATCTCGTTCTACCCGGAGTGGTTTCATAGTCTATCGGATTCCGCGAGCTTTTGATTCTTGTCATTCTCATCGTTCCTCTCTTCCTCTCCAGTGCTCTCGATCTTAGCTTCTTCTCATGAGTTCTTGTTTCACCTCATCCCTTTTACCCTTCCGTCTCGGTCCTAAGATCTCGAGACGAGATCTCTTGTTAGTGGAGGAGTGTTGTAACTCCCCGGATTCAATGCGCCAGGTGTCTGCCAGTTATTTGCCATCGTTGCCATGTCGTTTGCTTGCGTGTTGCATTTTGTCATGTCATCTTGTGCATTTCATGTTGCATACGTGTTTGTCTCATGCATCCGAGCATTTTCCGTGTCGTCCGTTTTGTAATCCGGCACTCCTATGTCCTCCGGCGTCCCCCTTTTGTCTCCTATTGTGAGCGCGTGTTAAACTTACACGGAATGACCAGAGGTTTTCCAAGCGGCCTTGGTATAGCACCGGTAGACCGCCTGTCAAGTTTCGTGCCATTTGGAGGTCGTTTAATACTCCAGCGGTTAACCGCGTTGCCCGAAACCCCTCTCTCTTTGCAGCCCAGCCCCTCTTCACCACAGCCCATGAGCCCATCCAAACCCCCTCCATGCTCTCGGTCGTTCGATCACGATCGCGTGGGTGAAAACCGCACTCCATTTGGAGTCTCCTAGCTCCCTCTATCTATAAATTAGCCCCTCCCCCCGAAATTCGCGGATGAATCCCCCCGAAACCCTAGCCCCGCTCCTCTCGCCCACCGGACACATCCGAACCGGGCCGGACATGTCTGCCCGTCCCCGCGCCACCGCTCCCAGCCTCTCCTGAGCCGCCACGTGGGCGCCGCCGCCTCCCGCCGCCGCATCCCGGCGAGCCCGCCGGGCCCATCGCCGCCTCCGGCGTCCCCGCACGCGCCTCGCGCCCTCCGCCCGCCGCTCCGTGCGCCCGCTGCCCATCCGCTGTCCAGACCCGCCGCCGGTCGCCGCCATCGCCGGCGCCGCCCGTATCCACCACCTCATGCCGCCGGGCTCCTCCCGAGCGGTGCCCGCGCGCCCCGCCGCCGCCCTCCGCCGCCTCGTGGCCGGAGCGCGCCGTCTTCGCCGCCCCGCCGGATCCCCGTCTTCCACGCCGCCGCCCGCCGCCCGCTACTCTGCCCGGCGCGCCTCGCCGGAGCAGGAGCTTCCCCGCGCCGTCCCGCGTCCTCCACCGCATCCCGCCGGCGCTCCGCCCAGCGTCGCCCTCGGCCGCCGCCGCCCCGTCGCCGGCCCCTTCGTCCCCGACCTCCGGCCGCCGTCCTCTCCCTCTCCGGCTTCGTCCTCCTCTTCTCCGGCTGCCGCAGCCCACAACTCCAGCGAGCCTCGTTCACCGTGCCCCAGATCTGGATCTGGAAGACAAGGTTGACCCCTGAAACTTCCCCAAGTCCCTGTTTTTTTGACATTATCATGCCATGTTCATCACATCATATCTCCATGCTTACTGCTCTGTTTTATGCGTGTAATATACCAAAATGTTTGTCATGAGATGCTCTTCATTTCATTCCATTGTTCCATGATTGTTTGAATTCATCTTGAGGCCCGAATCATCGTCGCGAGAGTGCTATATGATGTTAATCTGCTGAAACTGTTATAACTTGGTGATTTGTCATTTTTATTGCATTTGATGTGTGCATCCAATGAGAATGAGCTCTACATGTGTTTTGAACTACATCATGCCATCTTTACGGGAGTTCCATCCATGCTTTTTTGTGAGTTGTGTAGTGAGTGCATCGAGCTTGTTAAGTAGGGTACTTGCTGTTACTGTTTTGCTAGGCTGAATCTGTTATTTCGTGATGCTATATAAACCTGCTTCTACAAGTCATTCTATGCATAATATGGAGATGTTCACTAAGGATGATTTGTTATACATGTCATGCTCTATTCATCCATGCCCCTGGTTGCATTTATAGTCTGCTGTAGCTTGTAGTAATCTTGCTCCCGAATTGCTAAATAATGTTGCTGTCAGCCTGTTAACATTAAGTTCAGTTTTTCCATGTGATGTGCTTGTGATCCATGCACCCTATGAACTTGATATTGCCATGTATAGCTTCATAAACATGACTTATTACTGTTAGTCACCTTTTCATGACATGTATTGCTCTGTGGTGAGTGGTACAAGCTCACCAACATGTCTACTTATTGTTGTTCCTGCCGTGTATGAATCTGTCATATCATTTGCCATGTTTACATGGGTGCCATCATATCTTATGATCCTTTTTGGCTCATGGTCAGTAAAGGACTTTTGTTCTATGCATTTAGTAGTATCATACCATGCCTTAAGTTTCTGTGATAAGTTCCTGTAGCATGTTTTTTGATAGCTCTAAACATTGCAACCTGATGTTATTTTCTGCTAAGTCTGAAACTGTTATTATTTGCAATCTTGCCATGTGTTTTTGAGCATGTTCTAGTGATTTCTGGAGATAGCTCAGTGTTCATGTTTTGTCATGCGTTACTTTTCCTTCATGTCCATGCCTTTTGTTTTTACATTAGGATGCTGTAGCATGTTTTTTTGATGCTTGCTAGATGCCTAATTGCTGTTTTGGACAGCTTGTCCTTTAAAGTTGTATAGATTATATGTGTGGAACCGTTGCTCCGTTTTGAGTGTGCTCTATATGAAACTTGCTTGATTTTGCATGTAATTTCATATTATCATGTTGCATCCTTGTTTTGGGGTGTTTGCTTGATGTTTGTATGCATTTTGCATCAATGCCATGTTAACTTGTTTTGCTCATATCTTCTAGGCCGTAGCTCCGAATTAAATGAACTTTATATGGAACTTGACTAGAATCTCGTGTAGATCATCTTGATGTATCTTAACTTGCTGTTTAACAACTTGAACATAAGGTTTATTCAGATCTGGACCAATTTAGAAACTTGCATATGAGGACTTACCGGATTTGTTATATGTTGTTTCCGGCCTCATTTAAACTTGCCTTGATGTGTTGCTCTTGTATGCATCATCTCTTGCCATGAGTAGCTTCATGTAGTCTTATCTTGCATCATACTTGTTTGTGCATCATGTCTTGTTCATGTGTGATGTGTTTACCATGTTGTATGCTTCTTCTTGATAGTTCCCGTTTTCGTTGCGATCGTGATGATTCGTTCGTCTACACTTGGTTCGTCTTCGTGGCTTCATCTTCTTCATGGACTAGTTCTTCTTCCTTGCGGGATTTCAGGCAAGATGACCGCTACCCTAGATCTCACTACTACCATTGCTATGCTAGTTGCTTCGTTCTATCGCTTTGCTGCGCTACCTATCTTCTGCTCTTCAAGCCTCCCAATTTGCCATGTCAGCCTCTAACCTTTTTCACCCTTCCTAGCAAACCGTTGCTTGGCTATGTTACCGCTTTTGCTCAGCCCCTCTTATAGCGTTATTAGTTGCAGTGAAGTTGAATATTGCTCCATGGTGGACAGGATTATGTTGGGACATTATAATATCTCTTATTTAATTAATGCATCTATATACTTGGTAAAGGGTGGAAGACTCGGTCTTATGCCTGGTGTTTTGTTCCACTCTTGCCGCCCTAGTTTTCTTCATATCGGTATTATGTTCTCGGATTTTGCGTCCCTAACGCGGTTGGGTGATTTATGGGACCCCCTTGATAGTTCGCTTTGAATAAAACTCCTCGAGCAAGGCCCAACCTTGGTTTTACCATTTTCCTCACCACCACCTACATTTCCCTTGGGAGTAATTAACCCGAGGGTCATCTTTATTTTAGCCCCCCGGGCCAATGCTTGTCTAAGTGTTGGTCCGAACCGAGTAGACTGCGGGGCCCCCCTCGGGGAAACTCGAGGTCTGGTTTTACTCATAGGATGTCTCATCTGGTGTTGCCCTGAGAACAAGATATGTGCACCTCCTATCGGTATTGTCGGCGCATCGGGTGGCTTTGCTGGTCCTGCTTTGCCATTGTCGAAATGTCTTGTAACCGGGATTCCGAGTCTGATCGGGTCTTCCTGGGAGAAGGAATATCCTTCGTTGACCGTGAGAGCTTATCATGGGCTAAGTTGGGACACCCCTGCAGGGTTTAAACTTTTGAAAGCCGTGGTCGCGGTTATGTGGCAGATGGGAATTTGTTAATGTCCGGTTGTAGATAACTTGACACCAGATATGAATTAAAACGCATCAACCGCGTGTGTAGACATAATGGTCTCTTTTCGGCGGAGTCCGGGAAGTGAACACGGTTTTGGGTTATGTTTGACGTAAGTAGGAGTTCAGGATCACTTCTTGATCATTGCTAGCTTCACGACCGTTCCGCTTGCTCTCTTCTCGCTCTTATTTGCGTATGTTAGCCACCATATATGCTTAGTCGCTGCTGCAGCCTCACCACTTTACCCCTTCCTTTCCCTTTAAGCTTTGCTAGTCTTGATACCCATGGTAATGGGATTGCTGAGTCCTCGTGGCTCACAGATTACTACAACAACAATTGCAGGTACAAGTTATGCGATGATCTTGACGCGAGAGCAATGTTACTTGTTTTGGAGTTCCTCTTCTGCTTCTTCTTCGATCAGGGATAGGTTCCAGGTCGGCAGCCTGGGCTAGCAGGGTGGATGTCGTTTGAGTTTCTATTTGTGTTTTCATCCATAGTCGGATGTTGATCTTATGTATGATGTGTTGTTGTATTCATGTGGCATTGTATACCTCTGGTATGTATCCCCATCTATTATGTAATGTTAATGTAATGATATCCACATTGCAAAAGTGTCTCAATATGCGGTTCTATCCTGGATGGGACCTTCGAGTCTCTTTAGGATAGTATCGCATATTGGGCGTGACAATAGGTGTGGTTAGCTCCGTCTCGACCAGCCAGAACATCTCTTGTTCTAGGTGATTCTTCTATTTTCCAAGCATTTTTTAGTTATAATAAGACCACGGCAAGCTCGTGCAGCTCTTCGTGTGTGCCCGTGCGTCTAAAGGTTAGACGATGGAGAGGAGAGAGAGATCGCAGATATGGGGCCCACCAGTAAGTCAGTCAACGGTCACGCACGTGCTGACGAGCCACTCCATCTGCTCTACTCAACGTAATACTGTAGAAAATCAAGTTATGTGACAAATCCAACAACCATTGTTGTTTCGGGCTACCGACTTATGCTTTGTAGTCCAGGTTGCTAGTTCGAATCTCGTCTTTCAGATTTGTTAGTTTGAGGTCCAGATTTGATCAACGACAAGTGGAACCCCCGTGTGTTGTTCTGATATTTCAGTGTAGGATGGTTTTTTTGCACAAACACTTTGCGCGGTTAGACAAGTAACAGCTCCAGTTACACGTATTTTGCAAGTTTAGGAACAAAAATGACAGCGGCATAGAATATCACATCCACCCCGTAACTTAGATGCTATGGTGATACAAGTTTTTATGTCGTTGGATCTGAGATGCAATGGCTTGGGAGTAGTCTTTGTTATTATGCACAATTTCAAAACTCTCGAAGTTTTTTTTGCAAATAAAACATTCAGGCCTCGTGTGTGCCACCGCATCTTGGATCCAATGGCTCCTAGTTGCTCATATTAGGTGCTCCCCGTAGCTTAATTAGCTGCTACGATGATATGAGCATCTAGGTCGTATGATTTGTGATCAGATGCCACAAGCACAGTACTTGTACTTTTTGCGCAATTCCCAAACTCTTTGAGGCCTATATTGCAGAATTATTCAAACCTCCTATTGTGAGCCATTAGATCTCTGGGAACTCGTATCACCATAGAACCTACGGTGTGGGAGCACCTCATATTCTCCCATGCGAGAAAACATCAGGTGCTCTCGCAGCTTGGATGCTACGGTGATACGAGCTTCGAGGTCGTTCGATCTGAGATCCAATGGCATATGAGCAATCTTTATGCTTGTAAGCAGTGGCCGAACTCTTTGGGGGCTTTTCTACAAAAAAACATTTGAACCACCCAGGAGTTGTTGGATCACAGATCCAACGGCTCTGAAGAGCTTGTATCACCAAAGCATCTAAGGTGTGGTACACTACAAAAAGAATACACTTCCGTGATGATACATGTTTCCACAGTAAGTCATGTTTTCTGTCATGCATGTACATCCATGACGATTTTATGACAAAATCAAGATAGTCATACATGTGGTGTCGTAGAAGTGTTCCATGACAATACCAAAATTATCATCACGGAAGTGTCCACTTCCATGACAATCAATGCCGCGTCATGGAAGTGCTCTCGTCAAGGATAATCGACACATGGCATCCACCGTAATGGGTCGCTGTTAAGCGCCGTAACTGATCGCCGTTAAGCTATCGGGTTCGGTTTTGGATCCGATAACCTGCTAACAGCCACGACCAATGACGATTTTCCACGTGTAAAATTCTCATTGGCCGACGGAACCACGTGTCAGCTCCTTGTTGGCATAGATGTCACTCATCCAATGGGCGAGATACGCCTATGATATGCACGTGGCCCATAAAGATTAAATGCGTCGGCCCAACTAAAGGCTTACAAGATTTTGCAGACCATAATGGGCCGGCCCAGCTAAAGGCCCACAAGATTTTGCATACCATAA
The DNA here is from genome assembly GCF_002162155.2 of Triticum dicoccoides. Taxonomy (NCBI): domain Eukaryota; kingdom Viridiplantae; phylum Streptophyta; class Magnoliopsida; order Poales; family Poaceae; genus Triticum; species Triticum dicoccoides. The sequence continues at coordinate 503,843,698 of NC_041391.1, forward strand.
TGGGTCGGCCCAGCTAAAGGCCCACAAGATTTTGAAGACACTAGTGGATCGACCCGTTAACAAGCCGCCATGTTTTGGGCCAAATGTTAGCCCATATTTGATCCGATCCATTAACAGCCTGCCATGTTCTGGGCCTAATAAGGGCCATATGAGACCCGGCCCGTTAATAGCCTACCACGTTCTGGTCCATATCATGGCCCATATCAGATCCGACCCTTTAAGAGCCTTTGGGCTAAATTATGGCCTATATCAGATTCGGCCCATCAATTGGACGTTGTTCTTTTGGGCCCACTTGAGGCCCAGTTAGGATTTCTGTTTCCTAAAGGCCCATTTAGTAATACGTCCTGATATTAATTTTGGCCTGTTAAAGGCCCGTTTAGCATTTCGGCCCTATATTTATTTCGGCCTGTTAAAATCCCATCATATGGTTGGGCCTAACTATGCCACACTTTGCATCCGGCTTGCTCACAACCGATAATCTGATTTGGCCAAACAACGACCGAGACAATTTTTGCCTATTAACAAACTGTGATGTGATTGGCATAATCATGGGACGGGGTGTATTTTGGTCTGTTGTCGGCCCGTGAGTTGTTCGACACATTTCAGGACTAACCTACTTTTCAGCCTACTAAAAGCCCATTGAATTTTCTTGTGAAAATAGGGCCGACGGTTTACTCGGACTATTAAAGACCGAAAACTACTAGTGGGCCAGTTTACATTTAGGCATGTTAACGGACCAAGATGACTGGGCCCATGATGCGGCCCATACATAGTGATTTGCATGACGACTCGATTATGTACCATAATTTTATGGTTTGGCCGGTTTACTTTTCATGGAGCGAAGACAAGATATATATACAGTAAAATAACTGCAGCATCGTGAATAAGAAAAAACCTAGACTATACAATAAAGAAATTACGGCATATTACATCCACTGGGCATCAAAGTTCGCCACTACGATAATAAAGCACAAGCAGACAGCAAATTACATACACTGGGCATCAAAGATCACCACTGGTGCAAATAAACACGCCGAAAAAATAATATACAAAACCGACAACACTTCAATAGAGTTCAAGAAAGGTTATCCCTGCTCGGGAGCTGCAGCGCAAGCAGCTAAGCAAGCTAACGAGACTGCACTTGTTTGACGCTTATATCATCCTCACTCTGAAAGAGAAATAGGCAGACAAATGACAGGTTTTGCACATATAAGTATCAGTGCTGACAATTCATCACATTTTTTATTGACGAATAAAGTGAGACAGTTTAAAATAGCATTAACACAATATGGTATTGTTCAGGTTAAGACATGGCAGGAAATGACATTGTGAAGGAGTTGGCAGCTTCACGACACCATTGGATTACAGATCAAGAAATCATAAGTATCAATGGTTAGTGTGCTGTCAATTTATCACATTTCAGATTGGCAAATAAAGAGATGGTTTAAATAATAGTAGAATGATATGTCATTGTTCATAGTTAAGACATTGCAGAATATGACATTGTGCTGTAGTGGGAAGGTTCACCACACCACTGGATTATGGATCAAGAAGAGAAGCATACATGCAGTGCAAAAGAAGATCACTTGCTCTGTATAGTTTAATTTACATGGTATGAAGAAGGAACTTGGTTGTACAACTGAAAACTTAAATTGAGAAGGACAAACTTTTGTTTATGAACAACATAATAAACTTTAAACATGCAATTTGATGCAAACACGAAAAATAAACAGTTGTTGCAGTCATGCCTAACCAAATATACACAACAAAGTTTCAAGGCTTGAGAAGGACAAACTTACATTAGTGGTGAAGACCGGCTCTATAAAGACTTTGTCCATGCTGATGGGGGGGGGGGCAATTCAAGCAATTTACCACATAATCTTCTTCATAAGCATTGCCTTTATTCTACATTTTGTTAAGAGTAAATATAGATGCGATAATATAAGAGAAAATGGAGAATAATTAAGATAAGATGAAGAGTGATGCTACATAACCAAGTAGCTATAAATGTAAGTACAGAGATATAGGAAAAAAGCACAGTCAAGAGGAATGCAGAGCTAAACTTCTTCAGTACCATCGGTGTTATCCAACCATATGGTAAGAGTAAATATAGATGTGCTGTGTAGAAAATGGAGGGCAAAGGAAAATAAGCTACAGAGTGATGGTACATGAATAACTAGCTGTCAATATAAGTACACTGATAAAGGACATCAAATACTTACAAGAATGATGCAGAGCTAAACTTTTTCATTGGCATTGGATACATTCTACACTAATGTAACCATTAATACAAATCAGATAATTTGGAGCGAACAATTGATAAGAAAGCTATCATGCATACTGCTGTCACATAATGAACCAGGTATGATGCAAGTACATTGATACAAGACAACATGTAGTAACAAGAGAAAAGCAGCGGGCAACATATTTGCGATATCCTGTCGTCTTTTTCAAACCGGAATTCTTATTCGAGCAGATTTCCTGCAAAAGAGATCCGTAAGGCACATGCAAAAAAGTAGAAGTTCAAATTGTCATGTGATATCATAGACAGTACCTCATCCTACAAACGTGACCAGTGCATAACAAGATTTTTCCATTCAATGTCTTCTAAATTTAGCACATGAGACTTCACTGTTCGTTTATAGACTTGCCATCAAAGTGTGATTTCCTCAGGTAACACTGATACTACTGCAATGCTTCCTTGAAAAGCGCAAGCAAGCTTTGCTTTTCATGACTATCCAGATTGACCCTCGCCTACTTACAACAATGTAATGTAAATCATTGATGTTTTCAATCAGCAAAAAATAGGAAAATAATCACCATGAATTATAGCACTTACACGTAAGTAGGACATGAAGATATGAAAATGGTGTTTGTCTTCACTATAATCTTCCCATGATGGGAATATATGCACGTAGTCCCTAACAACATTGAAAGCACTATCTTTTAAACTAGGAATAACTGGAATGGGGTTCCAATCTGCAGGAATTGGCCGTCTCTTCAGTTGGGATAGGTCTTCGACCGGTGGACTTGCTGTACTTGCTGGAGTGGGAATTTTGTATGGTTCGTCTGGTGCTATGGCAACTGAAATCGGCATACCTTTTGCTGGAGTGCAGGTCCTGTGTGATGGGGCTAGTGGTGTGGCCAGTGATGTATGGGTACAGTCTGCTGGAGTCAGTCCTACGTCTTGTGTCACTAGTTGTAGAGCCAATATAAGTGGGGTGTTGTCTGATTTCTCTGGCATGACCATGTTTTTCAAGGACTTTGCTGGTGCTCCTTCAGGTTCGGCAATCACCCTCTTCCTTTTTGATGTCTGATGCCCAAGAACAGAATTTGAGTGGAAAATCATGGTTTGATGACAGATGAAATATATATTGATAATGGATGGGCATGGGATCTTGACATATATGATGAGTAAACTAAGCAGATGGTGGTGCAACAAAGTAGAAAAAATGCAAGACACCTTGTGCAAGATACACACAATCAATAAAACCTTACCAAATTAGAACATGCACCTTGATGGGTGAATAGGATGGGCCATCTGCCTTCGACTCCTCGAGGTCAGAATAGTCATTAGGATCATATTCTGAAAAAGAATCTGCAGGTGGGGAGTGTATGAGTTTCATTGCATTGAGAATGACACTCAATGCCTTGGTGCCAATTTGGTTGGTCGTTGCAGTGTTCCACAATATTCTTCTGATGCGCGCATTCTGATATTCATTGTGATTACGTACAATATCTGAGAAGCATGAGAACATAAATAGTAGTGAGATTATCTTTGTAATGCAGAGGATATTCTAATATAGGGGCTCCCTGTAAACCATTGTGTGCTATCACTGGATTATGATGAGAGAGCTCATGTGCGATGTAATATGGTGCGTGCACTAATATAATCTGGCACAAGTACACAAAAAATAGGCTCCAGAAGTAAGGATAGTTGGCAGATGATAGGTTCATAATATACTGTGTAGAGAGTTTATTGCCAAACCATGATAACAAGAGCACACAACAACTAGGCAGATTATAGTGTACATAAAAGGGGTACACCATAACCAACATATATAAATTGGGAAAGTGGAACTGGCTGGAAAATACGGTGTTGTATTGCCGCTACTAATTGAAAGCCTATAGATCACGTACATGCCAGCTCTATCAGCTATTGATCGCAAATGTCTCTGCTCCCCTTCCTAACAAGGAACATACTGTACGTACTAAATACAGAATAACAAAAGAGGAACATGTTAAAGAATAGAAGAGGAAGCATATTCTAGAGGTTCCGCTTCTTTGCATACAATGTTGGTTGCCCACTCATGATGAATCACAGTGCCCAAAGAAATGCAATTCTATGCTATCTCTCTATATGTGGCCACATGCATTTGGAAAATCAAGTGGGAGCATTAGCTGACCAATTAAATGTGTGTCTGTTAACTAATATCAGTATCATATCATGACTCGTATTTGAAGAAGTAAGATTTCGACTTATGATTGGTGTGTTGTTTAGCTTCAAGAGTGGACTGCTACTAGTGCGACACAAAGCAGCTACATAGATCATGGTGTAGATATAATGGGAAAATTGTAAGCATCAGAAGTAAAATCAAGAAAGTGGAACCTACTGGAAAATACGGGCTACTATTTCCGGTACGGCTAGAAAGGCTTCGTTTACCAGCTCTCTTCAACTGAAGGTGCGGTACTGTTAATATCAGTGTAACTCTCAAAGGCAACACAACTCCCCGCATTTCCTTGCTAATCTTATAGGATTCAAGTGGGCAGGCCACTACAATTCCTATTCCTATGTTTACAAAATCCTACGAATCAAAGAGGCCCAAAGAGTTGAAAGTGTCCATCACAACCAACTGAATAGATCTCTACACTGCAAATGTCCCTGCTCCTCTTCACTACAAGGAACATACTATACTACTATCATACTCCCTCCATTCCAAAATATAAGTCTTTGTAGAGATTTCCACTATGATCACATACAGATGTATACATATACATTTTAGAGTGTAGATTCATTCATTTTGCTCCATATGTAGTCCATGGTGGAGTCTATACAAAGGCTTGTATTTAGGAACGGAGAGAGTACTTATTAAAGAAGAACAAAAGAGGAACATGCTAAATAAGAGCAAGAAGATTTTGGAGAATAAAATGTTTGTTGCGCAGTGCCCACACATGATGAACCAGAGCGCATTAAGAATGCAACTCCCTGTTGTCTCTCTATATGTGGTGCACGTGCTTTTCGAAAGTAAAGTAGGAACATTATCTGAGTAGTTAAATGCTATGTGTTTAGTTATATCAACATCATATCAGATTCGTATTTGAGCAACAAGTTTGGAGTTATGAGTGGCACGTTCTTTAGCTTGATGGTTGAGGAGCAGCGCTAAGCAGATACAGTGGTGGTACTGAATATAAAGGAATGTCTACATGCAAGTCATATGACTTTCGTCATTTGGGTCAGTCGACCATTTCAGGCGGTTGGATGAAGATCCTACATCTCCTAACCCTTGTTCTTCCTCGTCTCTAATTCTTCCCCTACAGAAGACAGCACAGGCCGCCGGCCGAACAACCAGCCCTAACCCCCCGCCCCTGCCCTCCCCTGAACCGCCCCCACCGCCTGTGTTCCTCTGCCACCCCACCCCCACCGCACCCCCGCCCCCACCCGTGTCGAGTTTTGTTTGTTCGACGAGGCCCCACCACCGCCAGGCCACCGTCCCCATAACCACCGTCCCCACCTGAGCCCCTTCCTTTTCTCCGGCGAACTCAAGCAAGCTCTCAAAAATTGACTGACCCATTTTGAAATTTATTCTAGTGTAATTTAACTAGTGTGGAATATAAAAGAGGAAAATCATAAGAATTGTGAGTATAGTGTTGAGCGTGCCATGGCGGATTTGAAGGTGCAAATCGGACAAAGACAACTTCGCAACCAATGTTTGCTTTCAACTAACAATTAAGATCCTAAGTGATGGACAAGAAATCACAGTAAAATAGTGGTAATCTAGCGATAAATAAGTTGAGCAGATACGAAAGAGTACCGCCTATGGTGCGGCACCGTGTATGCATCCGCTGAGAATTGACGGTGCTGCGGTAGCGATGGCTGTCGGCGGTGTGGAAGCAGATCTAGGAGGGTAGATGGTGGCAGCGGGGGAAATATCCTGGCGCTGTGGACGAGACGATCATAGGAGCAGCGCCGACAAGGTAGACAATGACGAAGATGAAGTGAGAGGACATGATGCAAGGATCCTGGTCCGAAGCCATGGATGAGAGAGGCCGATCTCTTGTAATGGACGACGACATCAGTGTATCAGCTTCGGCATGGTGGAGGAGGACAACGGTGGATGGGGTGGCGGACGGAGGAGGCTGGGGGGGAGAGGGTGTTTTGGCGCCCAAGGAGTACGAACGGGGAAATGGAGGGAGAGAGGACGGGGGGAACCATGTCTTCAGGGAACACTTGTCTCAAATGCAAGGAAATTTACAAACTTAGCCCCCGTTTAAAATTTCCTACATCACCGTGTTGGGGAACGTAGTAATTTGAAATTTTTTCCTACGCACACGCAAGATCATGGTGATGCATAGCAACGAGAGGGGAGAGTGTTGTCCACATACCCTCGTAGACCGAAAGCGGAAGCGTTAGCACAACGCGGTTGATGTAGTCGCACGTCTTCATGATCCGACCGATCAAGTACCGAACGCACGACACCTCCGAGTTCAGCATACGTTCAGCTCGATGACGTCCCTCGAACTCCGATCCAGCCGAGCTTCGAGGGAGAGTTCCGTCAGCACGACAGCGTGGTGACAATGATGATGCTCTACTGACGTAGGGCTTCGCCTAAGCACCGCTATGATATTATCAAGGTGGAATATGGTGGAGGGGGGCACCGCACACGGCTAATAGATCTCAAGGATCAATTGTTGTGTCTAGAGGTGCCCCCTCGGCCCCCGTATATAAAGGAGCAAGGGGGAGGGGGTGGCAGGCCAGGAGGAGGCGCGCCAGGGAGGAGTCCTAGTCCCACCGGGAGTAGGACTCCCTCCTTTCCTTGTCCAAGTAGGAGAGGGGGAAGGAAGGGAGAGAGGAGAGGAAGGAAAGGGGGCGCCACCCCCCTCCTTGTCCTATTCAGACAAGAGGGGGAGGGGGGCGCGCGGCCTGCCCTGGCCGCCCCTCCTCTGCTCCACTTTGGGCCCATGTGGCCCATTAACACCCCGAGGGGTTCCGGTAACCCCCCGGTACTCCGGTATACATCCGATAACCCCCGAAACCATTCTGGTGTCCGAATATGGTCGTCCAATATATCAATCTTCATGTCTCAACCATTTTGAGACTCCTCTTCATGTCCGTGATCACATCCGGGACTCCGAACTATCTTCGGTACATCAAAACATATGAACTCATAATATAACCGTCATCTAACTTTAAGCGTGCAGACCCTTTGGGTTCGAGAACTATGTAGACATGACCGAGACACATCTCTGGTCAATAACCAATAGCGGAACCTGGATGCTCATATTGGCTCCCACATATTCTATGAAGGTCTTTATCGGTCAAACCGCATAACAAGATACGTTGTTCCCTTTGTCATCGGTCTGTTACTTTCCCGAGATTCGATCATCGGTATCTCAATACCTAGTTCAATCTCGTTATCGGAAAGTCTCTTTACTCGTTACGTAATGCATCATTACATAACTAACTCAGTAGCTACATTGCTTGCAAGGCTTATAGTGATGTGCATTACTGAGAGGGCCCAGAGATACCTCTCCGACAATCAAAGTGACAAATCCTAATCTCGAAATATGTCAACTCAACATGTACCTTTGGAGACACCTGTAGAGCTCCTTTATAATCACCCAGTTACGTTGTAACATTTGGTAGCACACAAAGTGTTCCTCTGGTAAACGGGAGTTGCATAATCTCATAGTTGTAGGAACATGTATAAGTCATGAAGAAAGCAATAGCAACATACTAAACGATCAAGTGCTAAGCTAATGGAATGGGTCAAGTCAATCACATCATTCTCCTAATGTTGTGATCCCGTTAATCAAATGACAACTCATGTCTATGGTTAGGAAACTCAACCATCTTTGATCAACGAGCTAGTCAAGTAGAGGCATACTAGTGACACTATGTTTGTCTATGTATTCACACATGTATTATGTTTCCGGTTAATACAATTCTAGCATGAATAATAAACATTTATCATGATATGAGGAAATAAATAATAACTTTATTATTGCCTCTAGGGCATATTTCCTTCAGTCTCCCACTTGCACTAGAGTCAATAATCTAGTTCACATTGCCATGTGATTTAACACCAATATTCATATCTGTATATGATTAACACCCATAGTTCATATCGTCATGTGACCTACACCCAAAGGGTTTACTAGAGTCAATAATCTAGTTCACATCGCTATGTGATTAACACCCAAAGAGTACTAATATATGATCATGTTTTTGCTCGTGAGAGAAGTTTAGTCAACGGGCCTGTCACATTCGGAGTCGTGTGTATTTTGCAAATATTCTATGTCTACAATGCTCTGCACGGAGCTACTCTAGCTAATTACTCCCACTTTCAATATGTATCCGGATTGAGACTTAGAGTCATCTGGATCGGTGTAAAAAGCTTGCATCGATGTAACTTTTACGACGAGCTCTTTTATCACCTCCATAATCGAGAAATATTTCCTTAGTCCTCACTAAGGATATTCTTGACCGTTGTCCAGTGATATACTCCTAGATCAAAATTGTACTCCCTTGCCAGACTCAGAGCAAGGTATACAATATGTCTGGTACACAACATAGCATACTTTATAGAACCTATGACTGAGGCATAGGGAATGACTTTTCATTCTCTTTCTATTTTCTGTCATGGTCAGGTTTTTGAGTCTTACTCAACTTCACACCTTGCAACACAGGCAAGAACTCCTTCTTTGACTGTTCCATTTTGAACTACTTCAAAATCTTATCATGGTATGTACTCATTGAAAAATCTTATCAAGCGTCTTGATCTATCTCTATAGATCTTGATGCTTGATGTGTAAGCAGCTTTACTGAGGTTTTTCATTGAAAAACTTTTATTCAAGTATCCTTTTATGCTATCCAGAAATTCTATATCATTTCCAATTAACAATATGTCATCTACATATAATATCAGAAATGCTACAAAGCTCCCACTCACTTTCTTGTAAATACAAGCTTCTCTAGAAGTCTGTATAAAACCATATGCTTTGATCACACTATCAAAGCGTTTATTCCAACTCTGAGAGGCTTGCACCAGTCCATTAATGGATCGCTGGAGCTTGCACACTTTGTTAGCACCTTTTGGATCGACAAAACCTTCTGGTTGCATCATATACAACTCTTCTTCTAGAAGTCCATTCAGGAATGCAGTTTTGACATCCATTTGCCAGATTTCTAAAATGTGGCAATTGCTAACATGATTCGGACAGACTTAAGCATCGATACGAGTGAGAAAATCTCATCGTATTCAACACCTTGAACTTGTCGAAAAACTTTTTGCGACAAGTCGAGCTTTGTAGATAGTAACATTACCATCAGCGCCAGTCTTCTTCTTAAAGATCCATTTATTCTCGATGGCTTGCCGATCATCGGGAAAGCAACCAAAGTCCATACTTTGTTCTCATACATGGATCCCATCTCTGATTTCAAGGCCTCAAGCCATTTTGCGGAATCTGGGCTCATCATCGCTTCCTCATAGTTCGTAGGTTCGCCATGGTCGAGTAACATGACCTCTAGAATAGGATTACCATACCACTCTGGTGCGGATCTTACTCTGGTTGACCTATGAGGTTCGGTAGTAACTTGATCTGAAGTTTCATGATCAATATCATTAGCTTCCTCACTAATTGGTGTAGGAATCACTGGAACTGATTTCAGTGATGAACTATTTTCCAATTCGGGAGAAGGTACTATTACCTCATCAAGTTCTACTTTTCTCCCACTCACTTCTTTCGAGAGAAACTCCTTCTCTAGAAAGGATCCATCTTAGCAACGAATATCTTGCCTTCGGATCTGTGATAGAAGGTGTACCCAACAGTTTCCTTTGGGTATTATATGAAGACACACTTCTCAGATTTGGGTTCGAGCTTATTAGGTTGAATCTTTTTTCACATAAGCATCGCAGCCCCAAACTTTAAGAAACGACAACTTTGGTTTCTTGCCAAACCACAGTCCGTAAGGCGTCGTCTCAACGGATTTTGATGGTGCCCTATTTAACGTGAAAGCAGATGTCTCTAATGCATAACCCCAAAACAATAGTGGTAAATCGGTAAGATACATCATAGATCGCACCATATCTAGTAAAGTACGATTACGATGTTCAGACACACCATTATGTTGTGGTGTTCCGGGTGGTGTGAGCTGTGAAACCATTCCACATTGTTTTACATGAAGGGCAAACTCGTAACTCAAATATTCTCCTCTACGATCAGATTTTAGAAACTTTATTTTCTTGTTATGATGATTCTCCACTTCACTCTGAAATTCTTTGAACTTTTCAAATGTTTTAGACATGTGCTTCATTAAGTAGATATACTCATATCTGCCCAAATCATGTGTGAAGGCAGAAAATAACGATACCCGCCATGAGCATCAACACTCATTGGACCGCATACATCGGTATGTATTATTTCCAACAAGTCAGTAGCTCATTCCATTGTTCCGGAGAACGGAGTTTTAGTCATCTTGCCCAAAAGGCATGGTTCGCAAGCATCAAATGATTCATAACCAAGTGATTCCAAAAATCCATCTTTATGGAGTTTCTTTCATGTGCTTTACACCGATATGACCCAAACGGCAGTGCCACAAATAAGTTGCACTATCATTATCAACTTTGCATCTTTTGGCATCAATATTATGAATATGTGTATCAGTATGATTGAGATCCAGCAAACTATTTTCATTGGGTGTATGACCATCGAAGGTTTTATTCATGTAAATAGAACAACAATTATTCTCTGACCTTAAATGAATAACCGTATTGCAATAAACATGATCAAATCATATTCATGCTCAACGCTAACACCAAATAACATTTATTTAGGTTTAACACTAATCTTGGAACCACTTCCAACACACATCGTCACTTCACCCTCAACTAGTCTCTATTTATTCTGTAACTCCTATTTCGAGTTACTATTTTTTAGCAACCGAACAAGTATCCAATACTCATTGGCTACTATAAACACTAGTAAAGTACATATCAATAACCTGTATATCAAATATACCCTTGTTCACTTTGCCATCCTACTTATCCACCAAATATTAAGGGTATTTCCGCTTCCAGTGACCATTTCCCTTGCAGTAGAGGCACTCAGTTTCAGGCTTTGGTTCAGCTTTGGTCTTCTTCACGGGAGTGAAAACTTGCTTGCCATTCTACTTGAAGTTCCCTTTCTTTCCCTTTGCCCTTTTCTTGAAACTAGTGGTCTTGTCAATCATCAACACTTGATGCTCTTTCTTGATTTGTACCTTCGTCGATTTCAACATCACGAGGAGCTCAGGAATTGTTTTCGTCATCCCTTGCATACTATAGTTCATCAAGAAGTTCTAGTAACTTGGTGATGGTGACTAGAGAACTTTTTAAATCACTATCTTATCTGGAAGATTAACTCCCACTTGATTCAAGCGATTGTATTACCCAGACAATCTGAGCACATGCTCACTGCTTGAGCTATTCTCCTCCATCTTTTAGCTATGGAACTTGTTGGAGACTTCATATATCTCAACTCGGGTATTTGCTTGAAATATTAACTTCAACTCCTGGAACATCTCATATGGTCCATGACGTTCAAAACGTCTTTGAAGTCCCGATTCTAAGCCGTTAAGCATGGTGCACTAAACTATCAAGTAGTCATCATATTGAGCTAGCCAAACATTCATAACGACTGCATCTACTCCTGCAATAGGTCTGTCACCTAGCGGTGCATTAAGGACATAATTCTTCTGTGCAGCAATGAGGATAAACCTCAAATCACGGACCCAGTCCGCATCATTGCTACTATCATTTTTCAACTTAGTTTTCTCTAGGAACACATATAAAACATAGGGAAGCAACAACGCGAGCTATTGATCAACATAATTTGCAAAATACTATCAGGACTAAGTTCATGATAAATTAAAGTTCAATTAATCATATTACTTAAGAACTCCCACTTAGATTGACATCCCTCTAATCATCTAAGTGATCACGTGATCCAAATCAACTAAACCATGTCCGATCATCACGTGAGATGGAGTAGTTTTCAATGGTGAACATCACTATGTTGATCATATCTACTATATGATTCACGCTCGACCTTTCAGTCTCCAGTGATCCGAGGCCATATCTGTATATGGTAGGCTCGTCAAGTTTAACCTGAGTATTCTGCGTGTGCAACTATTTTGCACCTGTTGTATTTGAACGTAGAGCCTATTACACCCGATCATCACGTGGTGTCTCAGTACGAAGAACTTTGACAACGGTGCATACTCAAGGAGAACACTTATACCTTGAAATTTAGTGAGAGATCATCTTATAATGCTACCATCAATCAAAGCAAAATAAGATGCATAAAGGATAAACATCACATGCAATCAATATAAGTGATATGATATGGCCATCATCATCCTGTGTTTGTGATCTCCATCTTCGAAGCACCGTTATGATCACCATCGTCACCGATGCGACACCTTGATCTCCATCGTAGCATCATTGTCGTTTCGCCACCTATTGCTTCTACGACTATCGCTACCACTTGGTGATAAAGTAAAGCAATTACAGGGCGATTGCATTGCATACAATAAAGCGACAACCATATGGCTCCTGCCAGTTGCCAATAACTCGGTTACAAAACATGATCATCTCATACAATAAAATATAGCATCACGTCTTGACCATATCACATCACAACATGCCCTGCAAAAACAAGTTAGACATCCTCTACTTTGTTGTTGCAAGTTTTACGTGGCTGCTACGGGCTGAGCAAGAACCTTTCTTACCTATGCATCAAAACCACAATGATAGTTCGTCAAGTTAGTGCTGTTTTAACCTTCTCAAGGACCGGGCATAGCCACACTCGGTTCAACTAAAGTTGGAGAAACTGACACCCGCCAGCCACCTATGTGCAAAGCACGTCGGTAGAACCAGTCTCGCGTAAGCGTACGCGTAATGTCGGTCCGGGCCGCTTCATCCAACAATACCGCCAAACCAAAGTATGACATGCTGGTAAGCAGTATGACTTGTATTGCCCACAACTCACTTGTGTTCTACTCGTGCATATAACATCTACGCATAAAACCAGGCTCTAATACCACTGTTGGGGAACGTAGTAATTTCAAAAAAATTCCTACGCACACGCAGGATCATGGTGATGCGTAGCAATGAGAGGGGAGAGTGTTGTCCACGTACCCTCGTAGACCGAAAGCGGAAGCGTTAACACAACGCGGTTGATGTAGTCGTACATCTTCACGATCCAACCGATCAAGTACCGAACGCACGACACCTCCGAGTTCAGCACACGTTCAGGTCGATGACGTCCCTCGAACTTCGATCCAGCCGAGCTTCGAGGGAGAGTTCCGTCAGCACGACGACATGGTGAAGATGATGATGCTCTACCGACGCAGGGCTTCGCCTAAGCACCGCTACGATATTATCAAGGTGGAATATGGTGGAGGGGGGCACCGCACACGGCTAATAGATCTCAAGGATCAATTGTTGTGTCTAGAGGTGCCCCCCCGGCCCTCGTATATAAAGGAGCAAGGGGGAGGGGGCGGCTGGCCTGGAGGAGGCGCGCCACCGGGAGTAGGACTCCCTCCTTTCCTTGTCCAAGTAGGAGAGGGGGAAGGAAGGGACAGAGGAGAGGAAGGAAAGGGGGGCGCCGCCCCCCTCCTTGTCATATTCGGACTAGAGGGGGAGGGGGGCGCGTGGCCAGCCCTGGCCGCCCCTCCTCTGCTCCACTTTGGGCCCATGTGGCCCATTAACCCCCCGGGGGGTTTCGGTAACCCCCCGGTACTCCGGTATACATCCGATAACCCCCGGAACCATTCCGGTGTCCGAATATAGTTGTCCAATATATCAATCTTCATGTGTCGAACATTTCGAGACTCCTCGTCATGTCCGTGATCACATCCGGGACTCCGAACTATCTTTGGTACATCCAAACATATAAACTCATAATATAACCGTCATCTAACTTTAAGCGTGCAGACCCTACGGGTTCGAGAACTATGTAGACATGACCGAGACACGTCTCCGGTCAATAACCAATAGCGTAACCTGGATGCTCATATTGGCTCCCACATATTCTACAAAGATCTTTATCAGTCAAACCGCATAACAACATACGCTGTTCCCTTTGTCATTCATATGTTACTTGCCCGAGATTCGATCGTCGGTATCTCAATACCTAGTTCAATCACGTTACCGGCAAGTCTCTTTACTCGTTTCATAATGCATCATTTCGTAACTAACTCATTAGCTACATTACTTGCAAAGCTTATTGTGATGTGCATTACCAAGAGGGCCCAGAGATACCTCTCCGACAATCGGAGTGACAAATCCTAATCTCGAAATACGCCAACTCAACATGTACCTTTGGAGACACCTGTAGAGCTCCTTTATAGTCACCCATTTATGTTGTGACTATTGGTAGCACACAAAGTTTTCCTCCAGTAAACGGGAGTTGCATAATCTCATAGTTGTAGGAACATGTATAAGTCATGAAGAAAGCAATAGCAACATACTAAACGATCAAGTGCTAAGCTAATGGAATGGGTCAAGTCAATGACATCATTCTCCTAATGCTGTGATCCCGTTAATCTAATGACAACTCATGTCTATGGTTAGGAAACTCAACCATCTTTGATCAACGAGCTAGTCAAGTAGAGGCATACTAGTGACACTATGTTTGTCTATGTATTCACACAAGTATTATGTTTCCGGTTAATACAATTCTAGCATGAATAATAAACATTTATCATGATATAAGGAAATAAATAATAACTTTATTATTGCCTCTAGGGCATATTTCCTTCACACTGCAATAATAGTTGGTTGGGGATAGGACGATAATCTCGCATACACCGAATATTTGCCGACGGAGATTTTGGCCGAGGGGAGTTTGTTTTGGCGCCCACCTTGTATGAATCCTTGTGAGAGGCGATTTTGGCTGAGGAGACACTATGTTTTGGCGCCCACCATGTATGAATGTGGGTGAGAGGCGGTTGTTTCACGTTTGAGTGAAATTACAAACCCACCCCTATCAAGACCTATTGAAATCGAGCCGACATGTGTTGCATGTCAGGGGCATGTAGTAATTTCCATCTCCCATATTTTGGTTTCGGGCGGTTATTGCGAGTTTGGCCACTTCATTTAATTTTTTGATAAAAAGCATGCACGTTTACCGTGCCAACTCAATTCCAATCCATTTTGTATTCTATTTTTGTTCGGGTAGGATCAATTTTCGATTGGAATAAAATTCTATAGACATCATTTTTTATATATACTTTCAAAAGCACAACAAAGAATTCTGCTCCTATATATAATATGATTTACAAATACAATGATCTCAAAATCATAAGGTTGAATTCAAAAACTTTAAACCAATTTATGTTCTATTAAAATGTATTGATCAGTAATATCTACATATTAAATAATATAGATGCGCGTGAATTCATATGAGTATGCATGTCTGATAGATCAATTTTGGTTCGAGTATGAATTACATGTATCTGCATCTCGAATTCAAATATTTGAATCCCTTTTATGTTGACATTTTCTATACACACAACTAAATATTTGCATCTCCTTTCATGCCCATATCTCTTGCGTGCTCCTTCACGTACCTATCACTCTCTTTTCTCCAGCTCACCCGCATGCTCACTTCATGTTTCTCCTATTTTCGCAAACATGGTCTCTCGATGTCTCCCTTGGGAAGTGTCACACTATCCCTATCAGTATAAATTACACGGTTTTCATTATCTCTCACGTCTCTATCGTTCTGTGGTAGCACTAGATACCTAAGCTTTTCCTTTTCACCGCCACACGCACACTCTCACTCGTCTTTCACTTTGTCTTTCTCTCCAGGGTTCTCTCACGCACCCTATATATTTCTAGATATGACTCCTACCACTAAAATTACTTTCTACCGCACACACAACATTTGTTGCGGTCTCTTTTACGTCTTCATCTCAGTCGTAAAACTGACATTATTCATTTGTTTACCGATCAGACAAACTGCCCCCCCTCTCTCTCTCTCTCACACACACAACTCCTGCTTCCACTCCCCTTCCCTACTACCGTATCTCTCTCTCTCTCTCTCTCACACACACACACAGACACACACACACACGCACACACACACACACACACACACACACAAAACTCTCGCTTTCGCACCCCTGACTCGTATTTTTCTTACAAACATTGATCGACTAGCCTCTAGATAGGTTTATACACCCGCACACTCTTGTTTCCACTATATCGTACATGTCCCTCTCGCACTCCTTGTATCTATGTAGATTTCCCGTCCCTTCTTGAGACACGCCCTCTCGATCGTGCACACACAAACTATTGCCTTATTTTATGTTGATACCTCTCGCACACACACTCTTTGTGTCTTTGTGACACACACACTCCATCCTCCTCCTGTCTTCGTCTCTCTCACACACGCACCACACACACACATGGGCTTTTTGCAATAATATACCACTTGTCGAATCTTGAAACCAACCACATTCCTCTATTATCTCATGAAAACCGCCAAAGGAATATATTTAGAGTGAAACATAACATATTTTTAGTGATATACGTGTTTCAAAAGGGATTTTTATTTTTGTGCCCCTAGTTCGTTAGTTGTACTCATTCATCGCCATGATGTTAACTTATGCTCACTTTTCCCCTCTCCCTTGCCCGAAACCCTCAGCAGAGGTTACAACCAACGTTGCCGTCTGGTCAATGCCTTTGACCGTTAACTATGACGAGTGGGGCCGCGTAGGGCCGAGTCCACCTTTGACCGTTTACCTGTATAGTGCTTTTGTATGCTGACCTTATAGTGGTATTCGTATACATGCACGCATGCAACTGACCGAAGTCGTGGGGTAGCACGTGTCCATGGGACATGGCCAAAACATCCCATCATATAAAGAGGGGGAACCACCTCCCGACGCATCGTCCCTACCATTTTCCCCCAAATCTCCTCCCTGCCGCATCGTCTTCCTCTCCCCCACGGTGTTGTCTCGCTCTCCTCCACTGCCTCCACCGCCTCAACCGCACCATCTCACTCTCCCCACCACATCCTCTTCCTCACCTTCATCGCCTCCATCTGTCTGATGGCGGAAGCTCGTGGCAAAGACGGTGCAGCGTCCGGAGATGTAGTGGAGCTGCAAGGCACGGTAACCACGGATGAAGTGAAGGATGTTGGCGGCGTCCATGGTGGTGCGGAAAACTCGCAACCACTACGGATGTGGAGAAGGAGGTGGTGGGCTCCGCCTCAGCGCTGCCGGAGCAGAAGGTGATGGCGTCGAGCGGCACAGTCCATCCTGATACCCCTGATGCGCAGCCTGGCGAGGAGCAGGAGGTATTTGCACTTGCTTGTTAGTTGCAATATTTAGGATATTATCTTGTAGAGTTAGTTGCATTGGTTAGATTGTGATTCATACGGTAGTACATATGGTTAGAGTAGTTGGTTTGATGGATGGGCCGGGGTTTAATGTATGGGGGGGATGGGGGTTTTTGTACCAGGTTTTTTTGGATTACATTTGTTGCAAGACTGCTAGATAGATCCGTATGAGAGATAGGGATCTCTGTGCTTCAATGCTACACAGATGTATGCTTATTAGATTTGTTTTTAATCCTACACAGATTGGGTTTTTGAATGCTACAGCCATGTATGCATGCTTATTAGATTTGGGATACCTATTAGATTTGTTTTTGACTGTTACTCCGATTGAGGTTTTGAATGTCGTATGTGTCAGATTACCGGTTCAGCAAACCCTTCAAAGGTTCAAACTTTGGGGGTGCATGCGGAGATCTCAACCTACCCAACCTGCCTACTCGCGATCCTCCTAAGCCTAGCGCGTCAAGCTCGAAGGGACAAGGAGACACATCGGTTTATCCTGGTTTGGGCCACCTTGCAGTGTAATACCCTACTCTAGTGTTTTGGTGGATTGCCTCGAAGGGCTAAGGATGAACAAGTACAGTGGATGAATAGGCCTCAGTAGGTGAGGTGTTCTTGAGCTCAAGAGAGCTGGTGAGGTGGTCGGGTGAGAGAGGATCTCTTCCCATTGCCCTAAAACTGGATCCTCCTCTATGGTGGTGGCTAAGCCCTATTTATAGTGGCCTTGGTCCTCTTCCCAAATGTTGGCGGGAAGGGATGCCACAATGACCGGATTTGAAAGGGGACAAGTAGTACAACTTATCATGACTAAAGTGGTCTTCGCCTGTGAAAAGCCCCTGGTCGTGACGCTGCGGTGGGCTCGGTGATGACCTCTGTCATGCCGTCCTAGTGGTCTTGGTCTTGTTGCACCAGAATGGAAACCTTTGGCTGATTCCTCGGGACTCGGCGTCTGTGGCTTGCCTCCCTTGAACCAAAGAGGAAACTGGCGCTCTGTGCCCGTTGGCGCCCGCCTGGTCTTGGTCGTCATGGCTCACATCAGCTGAGCCTCGTGAGGTGCTCCTTGCATAGAACTCTCCACCCCTCGGGAGCCAGCCTGAAGAGGCCGATCCCTCGGGGGTCTTGGCATCGTCCACCTCGCGAGGCTTGGCCCCCTGCGAGGGTCTTGAGTCATTGATAATGAAGCTGGGCCGTACCAGGCCATTGATGGAGCCACGTGGCAGGCCACAGGGAGGCAGGTGTGGATACCCCCATATCCCGAACGTCGATAGTAGCCCCCGGGCCCAAGGCGCGCTCAGACTTGGCTTCCAGGCAAAGCCAATTGGCAAGTGCGGAGCACCATGGGCCCTAACTACCTGCGGTATTGATGACGAGTGGCGATTGATGGGACGTGGGTGTCTCCACTTCCCCATGCTGCCTCGGCAACTGTTTGACTTGACGGGACGATGCAGCATGAAGAAGATCATCATGGCGCGAGGATTTGGAGGCCGACAGTTGGCCTTTCTTCGCTATAAATGTGGGGGAGGGGCAGAGCCCCCTTGCTCATCTCTCCTTCATCTTCTCGCCGCCCGCTTCTTCTCCATCTTCAACTTGCTTCCATGGCGCCGATTAGGAGGTTTTCAGCGGCCGAAAAGGGGAAGTCCCCTAGGGAGGGGCCTGATCCTCTCCCACTGAAGAAGCGACTCTGCCTCCCTCACGATGTCAGCGGGGGGCGGGAGGCGACCAGACCTTGGCAATCGAGGCCTCCGCCTGGCTTCCCCTTCGCTTGTACGCCCATGCCCGGGATGAAGATGTGCACCATCGAGCAGCCCTCAGCGATGGTGGACGGGCCGCCATTGCCTTGCCGACCGAGCCATGGACCCACACCGAGGGTAGCTCGTGAGATTTTGTGTTGTGGGCGGATATGCCGCTCGACTCATGGATCCGGCTCCCGAGGTTCTTCACCAGCGAGCTTCCTCCAAGGGGGCTGCTTGAGCTGTGGATGCAGCACACCGGGTACTGCAGCTTGGCCACCGGAGCTGAGGTCGAGGTGGTTGCCCCCGGAGACGTCTTCATGACCCGCGGATGGGGTGAGGTTGCTCGAGCCTGCCATGCTGTGGAAGCCCTCGTGATTCACTTCGAGTACGATGGCGCGTCCACCTTGTTCTTCAAGGTCTTCGACAAGGAGGGCAAACGGTTGGAGTGCTGCCCCGGAGGAAGCGGCCCGCAGGGTGTAGCCGTGGGCACCGGACCTGCTTCCGTCCCCGTCAGCGCCTCTTCCAGCAGCAGCGATGACTCTTGGGAATCCGGTGACTCTCCTGAGCCCAGCGAGTCTCCGGAGTCTAGCGACGACAGATACGTGCCGCCAAGCTCCCGCCATGGTCGGGGCGTAGCAGCGAATGCCGCCCGGCGTCGCTGGTGACGCTCGATAGCTCGGTAGCAGCCTTCCTTCTTTTGCTTTCCCTGCGCGGAATGAAAACTAGCCCCCATGGGATTTGTAAGGTCCGAAGTGTGTTTAATACCAACGTTGCTTTCTTGATTCTGTGGTGAGGTCGAGTATCCCAGTTCGGCTCGACCCCCCCTTTTCTTTCCCTTAGACAGCGCAACGCTCTACGACAACGGGACCCAGTCCCCAGGCAGGCTCCAGCCGTCGCTAGTATGCCATGTCGTGATGTCGTGGTCAAGGCTAGGAGGTGAGTGGCCTGAGGTCTGGTGAGAGCTCATGAGACGCAATGCTCACAAGGTTCCCATTGGCGTGGAAGCAGCCGCCCAAGGAATCGAAAAGGGTAGTGAAGCTACCGGAGTGGGACTGCAAGGTTGGGGCATGCGGGGAGCAAGACTGGTGCCACAACACAAGCGACTTATCTTTTGGTAGTCCTGTTGTGATCCATTGGGAGGAGGGTTCCTGCTCTTGCGTCTGTGGCGGTATCATTAGACACGGCTTGCAACGGCCACCCTCTTGCCTCGCTTGCCTAGGTGCTCTACGTCCTCGGGTCCCGGCCCTTGAGCGAGCTCAGCCGCGTTGGCATGCCAGGTCGAGATGTCGTGGTCAAGGCCAGGGGGTGAGGGCTGGAGAGCCAATAGGAGCTCCCGAGACGTGATGCTCGGGACCCCCCCTTTACAGTGCAAGCGACTCGCGAGGTGAGGTGGCAGTCGTCCAAACCGGCCCGTGAATTATCATCAGGTGAACCTGCATGTTAGATGATAGGAGAGGTCACGAACCCCTATGGAGCGGGCTGTCCGCCCCAGGGCCCCTGGCGAAAGACGAAGGCACTGAGGACCTGGTGAGGTGGCGTGCGTGAGGCGGGTCGCGAGCCAGAGCTCGGTCCTCGGGTTTCTCAGCATTGCAGGGACGGACCCGAGCACAAGCGCTGTGCCGACATGAGTAGCCATGTAGCAGGCGAGGGATAGTCGACAAACATAGGGAGACCGCGAGGCGGTTTAGACTCGAGACCGCAGAGTGACAATCATAGGTAAACTTATAGAAGATGGTTAGACAACCCTGATGAATGCAAACGATACACGCCGCAGGGACGAACACGTGCGGCTTGCGGATGATGTAGCCTGTGGGGCACCCCCAAACTGAAAGAACTAGAGAAATGTCACTTGGTACCGTTGCTGAAGAGATGTCGGCAGCAGAAGAGGCGCGCTGCTGGAGCCGTTCCTTACGAGCCACCCTGGCCCCGAGCCTCGAGAGGCCTAGGGGGCCCGGGAGGCTCCTGAAGATGCGCCTCCATCTCCGCCAGGGTCGCCTGGTGCCTGGCCTCACGAGCCACAATGGCATCCCTTGTGCAGCGCTGGAACGCCACAACTGCGCCTCGCAGGCCGAAAGGCATGCGTACGTAGCTGTGGGGTTGCCCCTCGCATCGGCCGACATGAGATGACCAGAAAGGCTGCAGAGATGCTGGCCCCGTTGAGCCCTGGGATGTTGATGCAGACGCGGAACTCCTTACCCTCACCAGGGCAGTGAGCCGCACCTTGCGGTAGGCGGCGATCGCCTTGCAGGACCCTTGCCTCTTGAATCTCCTCAATTGCCTCTTGAACTCCTGAACGCCTGGCGCCTTCCTCCCGATGCCTTCTCTTGGGAAGCATGCACTGAAGCGCACCTCCACATGGTGCCCAAGAGGCTCCCTCGTGACTCTGGCTAGGTCTGAGGCCCTCCCGAGGAGATCCCCCAAGCCCAGCCTGAGAGGGGCCCCGAGCGCGCCTTCCTATGCAATGGGTGAAGGCGCCCTATCCGGGGACGCGAGGCTCAGCGCGGCGTCCTCGGGCGATGCGTCCTCGCGAGATACCTAACCCACCTGCAGCTTCTTTGTCTTGGGGGCGACCTCAGGAGGGAGGACGCCGCCCTCAGCTTCAGGGTTCTCGACTGCTGCAGCCTGGAAGGCGCGCTCTAGAGAGCACACCGCGTCCTTTTCCTGGAATGCGACCGTGATGACTAGGGATGGCAATGGGGACAATCCCCTATGGGGATACCTACAACATGCCCATCCCATCTATTCCCTATCATCCCATCCATATCCCCATTTACATGACTGGGGATGAAATTTCCCCATACCCATGCCCCACTGGGGAACGGGTCCCCATCCCCATGAACAAATACTCATATACATAATATGACACCCTATGATCAACATACATACATGGTGTTGTCCTTGTCCTACTAATGCCTATCTAGGTCGTATTGACTTCTTGGTCATGGTGGCAGCTGAGGTGAGGATGTGAGATAGGTTTAAGGCTTTTTTCAGAGCTTTTTTTGTTTTAGCAAGTTTGTTTGTGAATATTTTAACATTGACCGCAGTGTCACGGTTACTAACCGGGTCCCCAATGGGTATCGGGTGTGGGGAATAGGATATTGTCCCCATCCCCGTTGTACCCTATGGGGAATAAATTAGTTTGGTAAATATCCCCATGGGGATGTTTTTCGCCCATCCCGACCCCCTAATAGATGAAATCCCCACGGGTTTGGCGGGTATGGGGCCCCGTTGCCATCCCTAGTGATGACGCCACTGCTTCCCGGCATCTTGAGGATGTTGTAGCCGTGGTGAGTTGCTGCCATGAACTTGGCCAGTGCTAGGTACCCTAGGATGGCGTTGTACGACAGGCGAATGTCGGCGATGTCGAAGTCGATGAGCTCGATGTGGTAGTTGTTGCGTTCGCCGAAGGTGACAGGGAGGTGGACCTGCCCTATCGGGTGTGTGGAATCGTCGGTCACTCCTGAGAATGGCTTGGTTGGCTGAAGCTGGTAGCACGACACTAGGAGCATGTCGAACGTTTGAACATATAGGATACTGAGCCCTGCTCCACCATCGATGAGAGTCTTGGTGACGACCACGTTGCTGACGACGGGTGAGCAGAGCATGGGGAGCACGCCGGCCGTGGCCATGCACTTGAGCTGGTTTGAGGAGCTGAAGGTGATGACGCACTTGGACCACCTGAGCGGGCGAGTTGCTTTGGGCTTGGGCAGCGTTGCGTTCACCTCGCGCGCGAACTGCTTGAAGATGTGGTGAGAAGCCGAGGCCTATGAGCTGCCCAGGATGCAGGCAATGGCTCAAGGCTCCGGGAAGCCCCCAGCCCCATCATCCTGGTGATGATCTTCATTCCTTCTCGGTGGTGGAGGCAGTGGAGGAAGACCGGCATTGCCCTAAGGGCGCTCCTCATGAGGCTGCACCCTCCAGGCGCCCTCGTGAGGTTGGCCCTACCAACGGTCCTCCCGAGGATGGTCGTGCCACTCCTGGTGATGGTCGCGTCCATCCCAGCGTCCTCCACCTCGGCCACCTCCACGGTCGAGGCGCCCGTCACGGAGGGCCCTGAGCTCTTGGAAGTCGTTGGTGTTGTGGCTATGGACGTTGTGGAAGACGCAGAATGGCCGATTGCTTTTGGAAAACTCGGGGTGGTCGCAGCCGCGCTTCATCTCTGGTTTGGCCGCGAGCATGGCCGGTCCTTTGCGCTTTACGTCCTTGGCCATGGCCTTCTTGTCTTCGGGGTCAGCATCAGGGAGGTCGAGGAGGGAGAGGCACCCCTCCTCGGCCCTCGCACACTTGTTCACCATATTGAACATCTCCAAGGCTATGTAGAGGTCCTCATGGATGGCGAGCTCCTCCTTCATCTTGACATCACGGACGCAATCAGTGAATGCTGAAATGATGGCCTCGTCCGACACCTTGGGGATCTTGAGGTGAACATTATTGAAGCGCTGGATATAGTTCTGCAGGATCTCTCCTGGCTGCTGCTTGATGCGACGCAGGTCACCCGTGGCTGGCGGGCGGCCACGAGTGCCCTGAAAGTTGGCGATGAAGCGGCCGCGCATCTCCTCCCAGGAAGACACCGGTCCCTCGGGGAGGTTCAGGAGCCAAGAATGTGTGCCGTCCTTGAGGGCCATGGGGAACCAGTTCACCATGATCTTCTCATCGCCGCTGGCCACCTCAATGCTCAGGTCATAGACCTGTAGGAACTCGGAGGGGTCGGCGGTGCCGTCGTAGCGTGGGGGTAGGTTAGGCTTGAACTTGCTCGGCCAGACAACATCGCGAAGCTCCAAGGTGAACACGCGACATCCTGCCGTGGCCACAGGCGACCGTCAAGGAGGTGGAACTTGGTCCTGGTGCACGTGCGCCGCCACCTCCTGTGGCGGCATGCGGGCCTGACATGGGGGTGCAGGAAGCACACACGCTTCCCCTGGAGGCCACTGCACCAACTGGTAGCTCATTTCTTCCCATGCAGGTGCCTGGCATGGCGGGTCGTGCCGTGGCACCAAAAGCCTTGGCTTGACGATGATGCCGTGGGCCGGAGGTGGTGGAGGAGCCCCGTGAGCCATGTCGCCCGCGGCAGGCAGATGTTGTGGTAGTGAGCGGGATGGTGCAGCGGAGCCCCCAGCCGCGCTAACAAGCTCAGCAATCCGCTCAAGCCGTTCCTCATAGAAGTCGTCGACCGGGCGGTAGCGAAGGAGCTCTCGTGCCATGAGCAGAGCGGCCTGCGCGTTCGTGGGGCCGTGACGCGCGTGGGAGGATGAAGCTATCGGGGACAGTGACGGAGTGGTGGTGCGCCCGTCTCGGCGCACCGAAGGGTGCAGCAAAGAAGCTTGCTGCTCGTGGCCGGCAGGGCCCATGGCGGCGTTGGCCACCAAAGACAGGGCACGACGAGACAACCATCACCCGCCGGAGCCGTCTGAGCAACGTGAGCGGCGACCGCGGCCCGGCGCTCGGCGCGACCGCGTCGTGCGTCAGCCATGGAGGTGTCAGAGTGGCGGTGGATCGATCAACAGAAGAGAAGATCCGATGCTCCCCTACCTGGCGTGCCAAATTTCGGATTACGGGTTCCGCAAACCCTTGAAAGGTTCGAACTCTGGGGTGCGTGCAGAGATCTCAACCTACCTAGCCTGCCTACTCAGGATCCTCCTAAGCCTAGCGCGTCAAGCTTGAAGAGACAAAGAGACACAACGATTTATCTTGGTTCGGGCCACCTTGCGGTGTAATACCCTACTCCAGCATTTTTGTGGATTGCCTCGAAGAGCTGAGGATGAACTAGTACAGTGGATGAACATGCCTCAGGAGGTGAGGTGTTCTTGAGCTCAAGAGAGCTGGTGAGGTGGTCGGGTGAGAGTGGATCTTTTCCTGTTGCCCTAAAACTGGAACCGCCTCTATGGTGGTGGCTAAGCCCTATTTATAGTGTCCTTGGTCCTCTTCCCAAATGTTGGCAGGAAGGGATCCCACACCAGCCGGATTTGAAAGGGGACAAGTAGTACAGCTTATCCTGACTAAAGTGGTCTTTGCCTGCGAAAAGCCCCTGGTCGTGACGCTGTGGTGGGTTCGGTGATGACCTCCGTCCTGGTGGTCTTGGTCTTGTTGCACCAGAATGGAAACCTTTGGCTGATTCCTCGGGACTCGGCATCTGTGGCTT
Organism: Triticum dicoccoides; assembly: GCF_002162155.2. Lineage (NCBI taxonomy): Eukaryota > Viridiplantae > Streptophyta > Magnoliopsida > Poales > Poaceae > Triticum > Triticum dicoccoides. The sequence continues at coordinate 503,869,174 of NC_041391.1, forward strand.
TCCTCCCTTGCACCAAAGAGGAAACTGGTGCTCTGCGCCCGCTGGCGCCCGCTTGGCGCCTGCCTGGCCTTGGTCGTCATGGCTCACGTTAGCTGAGCCTTGTGAGGTGCACCTTGCATAGAACTCTCCACCCCTCAGGAGCCAGCCTGAAGAGGCCGATCCCCTCGGGGTCCTGCATCATCCGCCTCGCGAGGCTTGGCTCCTCGCGAGGGTCTTGAGTCGTTGATGCTGAAATTGGGCCATACTAGGCCATTGATGGAGCCATGTGGTAGGCCGCATGCAGGTAGGTCTGGATACCCCCATATCCAGAACGCCGACAATGTGCCCAAATGGAATCCATTGATTAAGAAGTTATTTGATTCATTAGTATATAAATTTGTCCACAATATGTAGTTATATTAGCTCTATTGTTCAATGTGTGTGCATGACAATGGAAAATTCAAATAGGATCATATTATATTAACCCTATGATCAATGTGACATGTGTGCATATTTAAATTTTCAATTGGCTTTTGTATTTACTAGTGATGGATGTAACTGTATATTCAGGAGGATTATGGTTGGGGAAAAAAGAGGAAGCTGGCCTTACTGGGTTCGACCCATACGATCAGTATAGTGACGATGAAGAATATGAGGTAAGCCTACTTGAAATTTAGTTTTTTCATTTAGTTCCTTTGACATGGTGTATATGAATCTATAATGTATTAATGTAATTCATTCATGTGTGCAGTATGATTCTGGAGAAGATGTGTACAAGGGCAACATCGTGTCCTTCACGGTGAAGGAGGTGGAGGATATCAAGGCCAAGGGAGTTGCTTCCTTCTACAACCGCAAGATCAAGAAGTGGTGCTGCCCCTACTGCACCACCAAGCCAAAGCCAAAGGATGACCGCTTCGATCACCTTGTGACTCATGCAGAAGATGTAGCTATTCGTGGGGAGGACTACATGATCAGGGGGTAGCATGCTGCCCTCGCGAAGGCCCTGACTTTGGCTTGATGTGATGAACTGAATGCGGCAACATGCTATCTTTATTTTTTGGGTTACTTTTGGTAAACTTAATGTGGCTTTTTATGATGTGATGAACTAAATCTATGGTAGTAATGTATTATGCTATCTATAATTGTCTGTCCTTAAATTTGCCTGTGGTGTATAGTTAGTTCTATTCAGATGTTGTGAGTTATGAGTTTAAGTGCTGCAATCTTCACACTTTTGTTTCATTGTTGCTTCACTGATCAGACATGCTACTTTTTCTCACTAGTTTAGGTGCTGCAGTGATCAGACATGTTGTTTCAATGTTGCTTCATTGATCAGACATGCTGCTTTTTCACTGATCATAAAGGAGTGTTATCCTAATGATTTATCTCATGTTTATTAATAAAATGCATGTTTTTCCCACCAAACAAATTCAAATAAATGCAAAAAAACATGGCAAACTATCTATGTTTGTGTAGGAGATCATGTGTGCAAAATTTTAGCTGATTTAGTGGTCAAAGAAATTTGAATTTGAGAAATGTGCTCCAAATGAGCTCCCAGGCTAGGGTAAACAACCCCATTTGTAATCAAGTTTTTTTGAACCTACTCTAAATGATCCAAATGTTTTTTATTAACACCTATTCAATCTATATAGTGTAGATTTGAAGTCTCACTATTTTTTGAATTATTCTTCATATTTTACATTTTCTTTTGAAAAAATATGCTTTAATATAAAAACTATTAAAAACATGTTTAGAATATGAAAATGGAAAACTAAGTTTAGATCCTTCTTATTCACTTTGAAATAAAGCTTTGGTGAATTTTTTGACTTTTTAAAACTTTTCAAAAATAGAAGGTAACCCTACCTCCTCTCCTTGAACTCTATGAAATGTTGTACATGATAGCTCATATGTGTGAAGATTTTTTTATGAAAATGACCGTAGACCAAGTTTATGATTTTTGGTTGGTAACATGTCACATAAGACAACCTTGTGTGCATCTTTTATATTTTTTGATTTTCTTTAAATTAATGGTGCTCATTTGACCTCGATCGAGCCAGCTAGGGGTTTTTCATGAAAATGGCCATAGACCAAGTTTAGTATTTTTCCTCGTTTCATATATTTTTTGATTTTTTTAAATTAGTTATGCTCAGTCAAAGCCTTCGAAACCCCGTTGACCAGCTCAAAACCCCTCTAAACCCCACGGGGTTTCGCCTAACCCTAGCTTCAAACGTCAGCCGTCTAATCATACCCTGGCGCTAAGCGCCAGCCCTCAGATGTGGTCTTCTAGAAGGAATTCGTTGGGCAGGCTGCATGCAGGCTCCTCATCGTTGGATCACATGGATGGCTCCGCATCGTTGGATTGTGGGGCGATCCGCGAGAGGCGATCATGTTGGTTGTGCTCGGCTGCTCGCCCACCACTGACTCCGTGAAAAAAACGTTATTGGGCCCAAGAGGAAACAAAGCTCTGGTTGGACCGTCGAATTGCGTCATTTTTTTTGCATCGTTTGCTCTATTTTTTAACATGTTGGCACTATAGTTTTTTGCATCGTTTCAAATTACACAACAATTGACATGTTGGCTCTGTTTTTTTCCATCCCGCTCAATACAAATGCAAAATGACCAAATTGGTAAGGGCCAAATTTATTTTTATCATGCAAAATGGCCACAAACTATTCAAAAATTGTATCTTTTTTGTTCATATAATATATAGGGACCCTAATATATTTGACCACAGATTCCCACGCGTGCAATTAGCTTCAGTTGTTTCTTCTTTTTAAACCACGGTTTCCCACGCATGTACACTCCCGATGCCATGGTGGGTTTGAAAACGGGCTACTTCACATTTGACCCCATTATTGCCACGATGAAATAACACTAACACTATGGCTATTTAAGCCATCCTCTGCCTCTGCCATCCCTCATCCATCTCCCATCCTCTCTTCCATGTGCCCTTCTTGCTCTTCGACCCCTTCTCCCTCTTCTGCACATCCCTCGGCCATGCAGTACACCGGACCAACCTACCGCTTCCCACCCACTATGTCGGAGAGGTTCTACCCTCCTAGTGTGTACGTTGAGCGTACACTACGTGTGTGGGTGATATCAAGGTGGAGCACTGCAAGGAACTTCACCGAGTTCTTCCTCGCGTCCAGCTACCACCACCTCCCACGGGGATCTCCAAGGATGTTCCATGTCGAGGAGGTCATCCCAAATGGGTGGTGGTTGCTCTCCTTGCCCACTTCACCAACACATTCGACGCCTTCTACCTCCTCGGTCGGGTGTTTTGGTGTGGCTGCGAGTTCATCGCTTTCACCACCCACAACATGTTCACGGAGTACAATAACATATTCCCCAACGCGTCGAGCATGCACACTCTTTCGTACCCCATCAACAATGCCCCGGAGGAGCAGTGAAGGGCGCCCAGAGGAGGAGCGAGGTGGAGAAGGCGGCGGCTAGGGTTCTAAACCCTCTATCTTTTTTTGAGTCTATGTTATGTTAATTTGTAGGGATTGAACTACGTTGGAGATGCTATGGGCTTCTTGGCCCTTTTATTAAGTTCTATTATGAAGTTTTCTATCTATTCTATTAGATCCCTAAGTTCTTCCTAGTATGAACTATGTGATCGTGCTATGGGCTTGTTGGCCCTATCTACATATTGGGACTACATATTTGTTGATTGTTTTCTTAGAGAGCTCGCTTTTTTAGTAGGGCTCCCTTGTTAGTAACCACCTAGTGCATGCAGCCACAACGAACCCTTCTCTTTTTTACACAAGCCACAAATATGTAGCCACCTAGCTAGAAGAGAGGAACCAGTGGCAGTAACCATCACTGCATCCATGGTGGCTGGCGTGCAAGAAAGCTGCCCGCTGAGTGCATCATGGCAGCACGCATTGAAGCATGCAGGCTCGGTCGGTGCATGCAGGCTCGGTCGGCGCATCATGGCGGTGCGCATCGATGCGGGCAGGCAGGCTTTGCTGGGTGCATGCATGGTAGGCTTCTGTCATGGAGGTGCACGCAGGCGTTTAATGCAAGGGATGGCCCAATGAAACCACGACCCAACAATGACACCGCCCAACGCGGCCCCACTTGTCAGGTCCAATGGACGACGCCGTCCAGTGCAGCCCCACTCGTCAGAGTTAACGGTCAAGCCATTGATCCGGCGGCAACGTCCGTTGTGACCAGTTGTGAGGGTTTCAGGCAAGGAAGTGGGGAAAACTGAGCAAAAGTTAAGAGATCTGGGATGAATGAGTAGAGCTAAGGAACCATGGGCATAGATGTAAAAAACCCATTTCAAAACTAGACTCTTTTCTACCAAATTGGGGAATATATCTTAATCTACTTTGATCGTGTGGCAACGCATTAGCACATTGCTAGTTATTACTACTGTACAATTTTTTGGACACCAGACAAACGATGGAGTACATATACAAAGAGAAGAGGCGCACACATGCAGCCGGTCTCTCCATGTCTCGCACACATGAGAGTTACGTAAAGGCACCATAAACAAAAAAATTCTAAAACCCTAGGTGCATGATTGCTACATCCGCGGGTACCGGGTACGTGGTGGAGCATGCCTTTGTAGGAATAGCCAGGTCGCGTGATAATTTGATCCGTAGGAGTTTATGGTCAGGACCACAGGTGAATGACCTTGAGGCGATGGCTCGCCAGTCGCCACTGATCGAGTAGCCACATTTAAAATATCATTTTTTAGCGGGGTAAGAGTTCCGATTTTCAATGGCGTTATAAGTACTAGTTTTTAGAACGATTGGTATGGAGCGAAAATTGAATTCATAAGTACTACCTCCGTCCTGGTTTACTAGTCCCCATCGTATTTTTGGTCAAAGTTTGTCCACGAATTTTACATGTAAAATATGAATGGAAAATGATATTTTGTTATACCCAAACAAAAAAGGACTAGAGGGAGTGATTTCTTTGACACGGACGCGACTTCTCATAGTGCAGGCATTGAATCGGCACACCGGCCAAGAGAGTGGCGGCAACACTTCCTTCCGCGAGTCGCCTCCTCTCCGCATGCAACCGGCTTCAGACTGCCCCACCTGCCTCCATTGAATCCACCGTGTGTCGGCAACACATCCTTCCGCGAGCTGGCCAACATTTAGAACACAATGCTGGTTGGCTCCTCTTGTCTGCCCACTATTTAAACGAGGACAGACGCATGGAACATCGCACCGCCCACTCAGCCCCTCAGCCTTGAGGAGCTTTGGAAAGAAATGGAGGTCGCCTTGTGGGTGGCTTTGCCTCCGGCAGAGCGCGCCAAAATAGAGGCGGAGAAGAAGGCTGGGGAAGAGAAGCGCGCCGCGAGGTATGCTGCCTGGCAGTCCTATGTCGCGTCCGAGAGAGTCAGGCAATTGGCTCTCTGGCAGAAGGCTCGTGCGAGGGTCGTGAGGGTGGCAGAGGACGCCCGTGCCAAATCCCTGAGTGCAGTCAGGCCCAAGCGCCTTATCTAAGCTTGGCGGTACATGACCGGGTGCACGCTTCCAGCAAGGAGGAGTACCTATTGGCGCGGGATCACCACACCAGTGAGATCGCGCTCGCCCGCCAGTAAGCCGCCAATCAGCACCTTGCAAGTTACAAGGCCGAGGAAGAGGCGTTGTGTCGGTGCATTGGGAAACGGCCGCGCACCAGGGCACTCGTGGAGCGCTGCAAGCGCTCCTACAAGCGCCTTGGCTTTTATTAGGAATAATTTAGTTTCGTAAGGCGATCTCATTAGTTTTGAGACGCAAATGATAAATCCCGAACGTTCGGGAATTATTAGAGTCCTTAATTAAGTATGTAAAATGAGAAGTTTGGAAACCTTGTGTATCCGTAGGCATTTTGAAAGTACGTGCATATATCACAAACTTAACTATATATTGCAGTACACGTCTCTCTCTATATCTTCTTGCAGACTGTGCTACTACTATTACTTATGTACGGGAAATGCACGTTTAAACATTACGATAAGTTTTTTCTAAAAGTAGAAAAATAACATTAGTCAAGCTTGTGAAACAATTCAATGCAAAAGAAATGCAAAAATGCTCATTTGATTATTTAGTTTTAGCTACTTCTCTGTGGTTATTTCTCTATTGTACTTTGTATGGAGTATCTCACTGGTCAGGAAGCATGCAAATTCCCAAACCGCGTTGTACACCCTATATTGAATTTTTTGCCTAACAAGTTATGCCATGCAATTGGAATTCCAACACTAGTACTACTATTAGGAGTACTAGGGGCCAGTTCTTTTAGGCTTCTAGTTTAGTAATCCCATAACTACTACCTCCATCCTAGTTTATTGGTCCCCATTGTAATCTGTGTCAAATTTTGACCATAAATTTAACTAATGAAATGTTTATGCATGTCACCAAAAATTATATAACTTTTGCTGACATGCACTAACATTTTATCAGTTAAATCTTTGGTCAAAATTTAGCACAAATTACAATGGTGACTTATAAACCAAGACAGAGGTAATAGTTTAGAAGCCCAAATGAATGAGTGAGGCACCTTATGTTACTCTCCACTATGACTAGTCTTATGGGAAAAGCTGGGGAAGAGACGGCTTATTATTTAAGCCGCCAAAAGAACTGGCCCTGGGAGTAGTAGCTAGGGATACTAGGAGCAGTAGCTAGGGATCGAGTGTGTGAGATGAACTAGACAAAGTAAATGCAGAGAGATGAATGCCAAAAAAAGACAGAGGGATGTGATGGTTACTTGTCCGTTTATTTTGCCTGGCCACTTATTACTGGGAGTGGTGGGGTTTTGTGATAAGACGGCTTTACTACCGCGCCACGAGCGGGGTGAGACTACCGTGCAGCGCCGCCCTCTACACTAGTACTACCTCGGTCGTGGTTTATTAGTCCCTGATTGAATTTGACTGAAGATTTAACTGACAAAATGTTAGTACATGTCAACCAAAATATATCGTTGGATTTGTACTTGAACATAATTTTCAATGATATAATTTTTGGTGACATGCATGAGCATTTATCGTACTATATATGATGTTAGTTAAATTTATGGTCGTACTATATATAGTAAGGTGCCCGTGCGTTGCAAGGAACAGTGAAATGCATTGATCGGGGAGTTGTTTATTTTGACAAAGTATGTGGGGGTCATCTCATGTGTAACGAGTATCAATAGGTTTCTTCAGATATTATTTCTTCTCTAGAGCTCACAAACATCCAGGTGAAATAGATAAAAAAGTATCTTTTGCAAACAAAAGCGTTCAACTGTTCAACATGCATCCAAAACTTGTGAAGAAATAACACTTATTGTGCTTTGCAAGAAATGATCTTTAAGAATTAGTTTTTGAGTATCGATTTTGTTTATTTTTTATAGACCACCATGAATGTACTCCCTCCGTCTAGGTGAATAAGTCATCATAAGTTGTGCACCATGACCAAGAATGAGGATAAAACGAGAGAACTTAATGTTTATTTGCTACTTAATAGCATTGCATGCAATGAACTAACCACTGCGTGTCGTGTTTGGTAGTCTTGAGTCATTGAAAACATGCACGCCCCACATCTCTTATTGGTTGGTATGTCAAGAAACAAGAAACGAGGTGGGAGTTAATGCACCGCACCTAAGGTGACTTAGAGCAAGTACAATAAGGTACAATCAGCAGGCTGTAAGTAGTAATGTAATATTTCTAATCCTTAGTTTGAGGAGAGATGATAGGAGAGAGAATGTAAGTGGGCTCTCATGCAAGAGCCAGCTACAACATGTGCTCCTAGGCACTATGTGAGAGTGGAAAGCGGGCCATGTATTAATAAAATAGCACATACTTATACCTAATTGTAAGAAATGGTTCATCATAAGTCTTTCACCATTACTGTAGTAAAAATTCTCAATTAATCTCATAAATGGCAAGCAAGAACTCTAAAGGAGCAGAAGCATACATGGAAGGTTCTAGACTAAACCATAAATGGATACACTTTTATTCAAGTGCGATACAAAATCATGCATGGAAGGTTCTATACTATATGAATAAGAAGTATCCACATGCTTAGACAGCGTATTTCATCGAGCAAATACTAATGATGAACATTTGACTTGGTAATGCATATGACCAGGTGAACCTCCTTGGAGTCCCCATGCACCAGCTTGGGGTGAAAATCATATCAGGCGTCTTCCATGTCCACATTGCCGGGAACAAAGCAGCTCGATGATGACCCAGAAGTACAGGGGATCAATTGTAGCTCTTTTCGATAAGTAAGAGTGTCGAACCCAACAAGGAGCAGAAGGAAATGACAAGTAGTTTTAAGTAAGGTAATGTCTGCAAGTGCTGAAACTGTAAGTAGCCAGTAGTTTGATAGCACGATAATTTGTAATGAGCAAGTAACGATAGTAACAATAAGTATGCAGCAAGTTAACCCAATCCTTTTTAGACAAAGGACATGCCAAAACGGTCTCTTATAACATGCAAAGCGTTCTTGAGGGTACACGGGAATTTCATCTAGTTACTTCCATTATTTTGGTTTGATTTGTGTTCGCTATTTTGATAATTTGATATGTGGGTGGAACGGTGCTTAGGTGCTGTTCTTACTTGAACAAACCTCCTACTTATGATTAACCCTCCCGCAAGCATCTGCAACTATGAGAAAAGTATTAATAATAAATTCTAACCATAGCATTAAACTCTAGGATCCAATCGGCCCCTTATGGAGTAGTGCATAAACTGGGTTTTAAGTTTCTGGCACTCTCGCAACCCACCATCTATTTACTACTCCACAATGCATTCCCTTAGGCCCAAATATGGTGAAGTGTCATGTAGTCGACATTCACATGACACCACTAAGGGAATCACAACATACATACTATCAAAATATCAAACACATATCAAATTCACATGATTACTTGCAACATGATTTCTCCCGTGACCTCAAGAACAAAAGTAACTACTCACAAATAATCAACATGCTCATGATCAGAGGGGTATTAAATAGCATAATGTATCTGAACAAATAATCTTCCACCAAATAAACTATATAGAAATCAACTACAACATGCAATCAACACTACTACTCACCCCCTAGCACCAATCTATTCGGTAACAAGATTGAATACAAGAGATGAACTAGGGTTTGAGATGAGATGGTGCTGGTGAAGGTGTTGATGGAGATTGCCCTCCCCAAGATGGGAGAGTTGTTGGTGATGACGATGACGATGATTTCCCCCTCTGGGAGGGAAGTTCCCTCGAAAGAATCACTCCGCTGGAGGGCAAAAGTGCTCCTGCCCAAGTTTCGCCTCGAGGCGGTGGCGCTTCATCCCGAATGTCTTCCCTTTATTTTTTCTAGGTCAAAATGACTTATATACTAGAAGATGGGCACCGGAGGTGTGCCGAGGAGGGAACAACCCGCCAGGGCACGCCTGGGCTCCCTGGCGCGCCCAGGTGGGTTGTGCCCACCTGGTTGGGCCCCTCTGGTTGATATTTGCTCCAATATTTCTTAAATATTTCACAAAAATTCTCCATGGAGGTTCAACTTGTTTGGAGTTGTGCAGAATATGTAGCCTAACGTAGCTTTTTCAGGCCCAAATTTCCAGGTGCCAAAATTCTCCCTCTTGGTGTGTACCTTGCAAATTATGAGAGAAAATACATTAGAATTACTCCTAAAAGTGTTATTATGGATAAAAACATTATAAATAATAGTAAGAAAACATGATGCAAAATGGACGTATCAACTCCCCCAAGCTTAGACCTTGCTTGTCCTCAAGCGAAAACCAAAATCAAAAAACATGTCCACATGCTTTGAGAGAGAGGTGTTGAAAAAACAAAAATACGGACATAGAATCATCATGTTGGTTATTATAACAACAACAAAATTCAACATAGAACTTTTATCATTGAACTTGCATCATATACTTCCCATGAATAAGTACCAGTTCATTACATAATCAAAGTATAAAGCAAAAACTCTATTAAAAACCAACAAACTATGTTCTCAGTCAACTTTGCAACTACAATTCATCATCTTTTCAGGAAGTGTCACTTGTCAGAGCATTTTAGCATGTCCACATACTCAACCATCATATAGTCTTCTATGATTGCTAACACTCACCTCATACCCATGAGCAAAACATTTCAATCGGACACCTAGAAAGACTGGGCTTATAGTTTCGCCTCCCAACATACTCACCTCAAGGGTGATGTCAACAATAATAACTCATGCTATCTATATTCAATTGGACATATGTGCCTAGATCTTTCCTCACCACATGACGCTTGCCAAAAGAGAAAAAAAGGAATAGAAGGAAAACTTTAACTCTTTGCATAAAAGCAAATACATAAAAGTAAAATATAGGCCCTTCACAGAGGAAAGCAGAGGTTGCCAAGCGCTTATTTGTTTGCAAGCTCAATCCCTTAATGCAAGCACTACAAAAAAATACATCCGTGATGATACGTGTTTGTCACATTAGGTCACGTTTTTTGTCATGCATGTACATCCATGATGATTTTATGACAGAATCAAGATAGTCATACCTGTGCTGTCGTAGAAGTGTTCCATGACATTACCAAAATTATCATCATGGAAGTGCCCACTTCCATGATGATAAATCGCGCGTCATAGAAGTGCTTTCGTCAAGGGTGACCGACACGTGGCATCCAACGTAACGGAATGCCGTTAAGCTATCGGGTCCGCTTTTGGATCCAATAACCCGTTAACAGCCTCGACCAATGGGGATTTTCCATGTGTAAAATCATCATTGGCTAGAGGAAACACGTGTCGGCTCACCGTTGGGACAGATGTCATCCACTCATTGGACTGAAGGCGCCTATGATACGTCGATACGTGGCACGGCCCAACAGAGGCCCATTCCAGTGAAAAGGCCGACCCATTTGACTTGGTCAAAAGGTGGCGGCACGGCCCACGGAAAGCCTGTTAACGGCTTATTCGCATATAGCCCATTTACAGCCTGCTAACCGAGGGCCGTTACGACCTATCCGAATTAGACCCACTAGCGTCATCTGGGCCGTCCAATATGATTCCAGCCTGTTTAAACTTCCGGCCCATGTATGGACCATGACGTCTTTTGGCCCATATGAGGCCCTTTGTAACTCTTGGCCCATTAACGAACCATGGTGAAACTGGCCCGTAATGAACAATGTATCACTTCATACCCATTAACGGCCCATTATTCCATTGGGCCGTTTCCAGCCCATGTTATCTTTCGGCCTACTCAGGGCCCATTTGTTTTTGGGCTCATTTCCAGCATTCGGTTACTTACGGCTCGTTACTGTCATTTTCTGCTAGTCGGCCAAATTCAGCCCGTGGTTACAGTCGGCCCGTTAATACGTTGGGCCGTTTTCATGTAACAAAACCATTGGGTTGTTTTCCTAGAGTTATCAGATACGGCCTATTAACGACCCATTATGGTCCACGAATAATACGGCCCATGATTGGCGAAATGATTATACGGCCCGTAGAAGGCCCACGGATCCTATGGCCCATAGAAGGCCCATGGATCCTACGGCCTATAGAAGGCCCATGGATCCTACGGCCCGTAGAAGGCCCATGGATCATACGACCCGTAGAAGGCCCATGGATCCTACGGCCTGTAGAAGGCCCATGGATCCTACGGCCCGTATAGAAGGCCCATGGATCCTATGGCTCGTAGAAGCCCATGGATCATACGTCCCGCAGGAGGCCCATGGTTACAACAGTCCATGTGTTGCCATGATTATTATGGCCTAGTTACCAAATATAGGTTATTGTGGCCACTAGAAAAACACGGAAAAAGAACTTCAGTGACTACAAGCAAACAACTAAACAAGACAATAAGGAAATAAATAAGCAAGCAACTAACGCTAGCCTATTACCACTATTACACATATTAAATCCACTGAGCATCAAAGTTCGCCACCAGTGCAAATATAGGGAACAAAGCAGCATATTACATACATTGGCTGTCTAAATTGGCCACCAGTGCAAATAAACATGGCAGCAAAACAAGAGCATAACTGAAACAACTTCAGAAGAGCTCAAGAAAAGTTATCCTGGGTATCCCCATGCTGGCAATAAGCTTAGCAAGCTTATTAGCTTTGTCCTGTTTGGCACTAAAATCCTCCAACATTTGCTGTTGTACCAGAAAGTATGCATCTGAATGCTCTAGGGACTTCCACAATCCTTCCGCTTCTTGTTCAACACAGCTGATCGATGTCTTTCAGCTTGTAGTTGAGACTCAAGAAACCGAACTGTTTCAGACAGTGAGTTTGAATAGCTTGTGCAAGCAGTAGTGGCCAGTAACTCGAGCACTAAACCAAGACAGGACTTTGGGGTTGTCTCACTGTCTTCAAGATAGTCTTCCTTCGCTGTTTTATCAGCTTTGTTGGAGACCAACAAGGATGTCTCACTATCCTGAACCTTATCTGCATTAGTTCCTTTACCATTGCTTAATAAGGCACTCTTCCCCAATATTCTGTCAGCATTCTAAATGAAGAAACAAGTACACACATAACAGGTTTAGCATGTACTACTATATGAAACTCATTTCGGTGAACCAATTAATTAGTAAGGTGGACATGATTAAACTACCAAGTCTTCTATTTCCAAGTACTAGTACATAATAAAAGCATCAAGCAAACATATATCTATGTCCGATGGTCACTGCATTGTCTTGCCAAATCAAAATAGAGACACAGTTCAAATCATATCAGTTCAAGACAAAGCAGCAGTGAAAGAATAAAAAGCGTGGGAAACTACACGACATAACAAGATTTCAGATGGGTACCACGAGTCTACATGTACAACAACACTATTGGCTCTATTATGATGCTAGTAATGTGCATAATATGAGAAGTCAACTGTATACACAATTGAAATTGAAATCAACAGAGCTATTGATAAGAGCAAACCTGTTAAAGAAACATGCGTGAACATACCTGTTGTGCCATTGGAGTCTCAATTGGATCCTTCAATTAAAAAATAAGTTTGTATGAGTAAATATAGTGATAAAATAGCAAAGCAGTATGCATGATAGCAATCATAGTTAAAAAAGGTGCGCCTAAGCGACCGCTTAAGAGGTCCTAGGCTCTAGACGTTGGCAAAATGCATTATGTAGATTTACGCTTAATCTGTGCATAACTGCGCATAAGGATGCACTTTGGTCAGTAAAGCGCAAGGCGGTGGCAAAACGCACAATTAACGCCTAGCGCCTTTTGAACTACGATAGCAATGGAATCTTAAATTAGAATAGTTGTTCTTCAGGTTTAGGCACTTGTTCTACATGAACAGAGTACAGTAAGACGCAATAATATATTACTTAAAAATAGAAAATGAGCTCATAGACCTTACCACATTCTTGGATCGGGATCAGTACAGAACAAGGCGTTCCCAGTCATCGTCCAGTAAATGTGTCTCAAGAGAATGTAAGGAAATTTGATGAGTTTCTTTGCCGGTGATGTATGTTTTCTTTAGGTAATTCCAATACTACCACCAAGCATTCTTGAAGATAGCAGAGGTATTAGCACAGGTTACCTCATCCCGAGTTTCCAAATCGGTCCTTCTCTATAGAGAAAAATGGGAAAATTTTGCTGTATTATAACCATCATGAAGGTAGGATGTATGGGACAAAGCAAAGTAATTGTCATGAATAACATTACTTACACATAACTCCTGGACAAACACCTGCAACTGGCATTTTCCTTCATCTTCAGTATAATATTTCCAAGATGGGAAGATACGCACATAGGATTTAACAACATCAAATGCGATAGATGCTAAACTACGACTAGCAGGTTGTGCTTCCTCCACAGGAATAGGCTTACTAACTAGTGGAGTTAGGGTTCGCCACGGTAGTACTGGCCCTTTGGGCACTGGAGCTGCCTTACTAACTGATCTTGTTTGGGAGCTCTGTGGTGGAGGTGGTGCTATGTCAACCGGAACTGGGTTACTATCTGCTGGGGTTGGGGTTAGATTGGGTGAAGCTGGTTCTCTGTCCATCACAGTAGGGGTACAATCTGCGAGAGTTTGGGTTATGTGTGGTAGGGCTGGTTCTCGTGCATGTACAACCGGGGTGCTATCTCCACCAAGAGGTAGCACTATTTTATTTGAAGACCAAGTTTTTACTCTGCTAGATACTGGCATCACCTGCTCCAATTCAAATGGGTGATAAACAGGAAACATAGTTGAATGTACAGACATTGGATGAGAGTCAGATGTAATAGATAGTGTGGAAAAAAGAGGGCATGAAATAGTTGACATGTATATTGTTTAACTAAAATGGATATCATGACATAATTTCACATATATGATGTCTATCTAAACTGGATAGCATAGCATAACATAATTCAAAGATATGATGAATAACTAAACATGATCGCATGACATAATTCACCTACATGTTATCTAAGTAATCAGGATCGCATGATTTAATTCACATATGTGATTTATATGCTAAAAAGAGGGCATTCGATATGATGTCTGAACTAAGAACATGGTGTTGAATATTGTGTATATGATGTCTAAACTATGCAATGCAAGACACCATATGCATGATATGAGCAGTATAACCGTGCCAAGGGGGAATAGTACTGGTCATCTGTCTCTAAATCCATCTCTGAGGCATTACAAAACAGGTGGCATTACAAAATGATGTCTAAACTAAGCAGATGACATATATGATTTCAAAAGTAGGCACTGCAAGGCAACATATGCATGATATGGCTATCATCATAATGCCAAGGTAGAGCAAACACCTTGGGTGGTAAATAAGAGTGGTCAGCTGCGTCTGAATCCGCCTCAGAACAGATATCTTCCTCTGGATTACAATCTGGAGAGGGGTGGGGAGGGTTTGCCATTGAACCCACCATGGAGCGATGTCTGCATGACATTGTATTGCCGCGCAAAACTCTTCTCTTTTTCTCTACATATTGAGCATGACTGTGTACAATATCTGACATGCATACGAAAAAAATATGGTGAGATTATGTTAGGAGAGCATGCAAAAATTTAGAGTGATGGTAACAACTAGTGGATGGATCCAAAAATAATGATAGCAGGCTGATGGCTTTAATTTAATAGAAAGATAGATGATGATTGCTTTACTATTTGTTTCCCACCCAAGATGAACAACATAGTCATACCCTATGTGAACCAGATATTAGACAGAGATACTATTCATTGCTGCCACGATATGTGCCCCACAACTAATTTAGAACTCAAGTTTGAACATTAATTTGGACCTGACTTGGAGTCCAAGAGGTGAACATGATGATAAAGTAGTAGGTAATTTTAGGCAATGCATAACATAAGCAGAAACAAAAGAGTGCGACCTCTCTTGTGGACCCGTGTACTCCTCAGGTTCATCTACCGAGTCGATGATGGTGATGCCATTGTGGTGGGTGCTAGCGGCAGGGAAGGAGATCTGAGGCGGTGAAAGAAGGTCAGGAGTCATGATGTTTGGTTTGGTGGATGCTTCTATCGATGGAGCAGCTCAGGTGAGGTGGATGACGTCGCGCCAGGAGCAGGACAAACGACACAAAGTTCCCTTCGACACCTACCTCTAACTGAAGTAATTCTGTAAGGGCTCATTTGGCTTGCATGGTTCTAAAAACGCAAGGATAGGAAAAACACCAGAATACGATAGGAATGTACATGGTAAACAGAGCATTTGTAAACAGAGGATTTCTGTCAACTTGGGTGTTTGGTTCACATGAATTGGAAGAGCAGAGGAATGCAAAGAAACATGGCCAAGATAAAGTGAAACCATATGAAAGTGTGTACAGTAAGAATGTTATTTCTGCCACCAATGCTCTTGGTCTTGTTTTCATGCATAGGATTTTGAAAAGTAGGTCCAGGTGGATGTTTTGCTCCATTCCTTTCAACAAAATGCATGAATAATTGAATAGTAGAGTGCCATAGGAAAATTCCCTATTGCTATGTTTTTCCGTTGAACCAAAATAGCCCTAATGGATTGACATGAATGTATAGTAATAAGTGATGCAACAAGAGTACAACCTCTTTGACGTAGCCATGACGACCTCAGCATCATTGGGTTGGTCGCTGAACTAGTTGAGGCAGAGGTGGTTGTCGGAGGTGTGGAGGAAGATATGAGGAATCTGTAGACAGCATCCCGGGCACTGCTCTGTTGTGATGGATTGCTCTGTCGTTGGAGCAGCCCCGGTGAGCCATTAGATGTCAAGGCTGAAGCAGCACAAGACAGACATCGTCAATCTCAAGTGGGATTCTAAGAACATCTCCAATAGATGATGTAAAATAGATGGAAAATTTACATCACCAAAAACCACCTGACTACAACAGATGAGGTAAAAACTGTTGACTCTGAACTTAACTGTCGAAACTAAAATTTACTATGGAATCTGAATGTTACTGTCGAAACTGAATGCAATGGTAGCAGAGAGGCACTTGACATGTAGTTTAGGGAGGGCCTGCAGTTCATCTTCAACCTGCACCCCCTGAGCCACCAGCCACCACCGGCCGAACCGCCGGCCCCAGCGCCTCCTCGCTGCCCCAAAACAACTCCCCACCGCCGGTCCGCCGCTGCTCCGGCCAGCCCTCTAGCCCCCCCGCCCCCATCCTGAACCCTAAGATAGATAGTGGGGTACCTCTCCGGCGAGCCCCAATCCCCGCTGCGGGTGGTTCTTCCTTAACTCCGGTGATCCCACCCACCCCCTAAAGATCGACTGACCCAAAAGACGATTCCGTCGACTGAAGTGTAGCTAAATCGGAGCAGAGCAGCAGCATGAGTGAAGGGGGAGCAGTAGCAGTAGCGCGAACAAGCGAGCGAGAGCCGAAGGAGCAGCAGCTGCGCGAGCGAGCGAGAGCCGGAGCAGCAGCAGCTGGGTGAGCGAGCGATCGAGCAAGAGCTGGAGCAGCAGCATCAGCGCGAGCGAGCGAGCGACAGCCGGAGCAGTAGCAGTAGATCCGGCTGGTATGGACACCGTCGCCGAAGGGGCCTCGCACTGGGGGAGAGCCGCCATGGAGATGTCGCCCGCGGCATCGACTTCAAGGTAGTCGCTCCATGGGGGTGCAGGATGGAGCACCGTCGGTGCTATGAGGTCAAGTTAAGGAGAAGGTGCGATGCGATGAGTGTACAACCTCTTTGGTGGCGACGAGTAGGCCTCGGCTTCGTTCGAGAAGTCGGTGATGTCGGATTTAGGGTTCCGGCAGACCCTTGAGGTTCGAACACTGGGGTGCGTGCGGAGGTTTCGCCTTCTACCTACCTGTTCCTCGCCCAATCACTAGGATCTAAACTACGAGAAGAACAACACAAGAGACACAGGATTTATACTGGTTCAGGCTACCATTGTGGTGCAATACCCTACTCCAGTGTGTGGTGTGGTGGATTGCCTCTCAGGCTGATGATGAACAATACAAGGAAGAACAGCCTCGCGAGGGTCTGTTGTTGTGGTCTCTCTCTCTCTTTGCCGGCCGGATGGATTGATCGGTCCTCTACCCTGTGGGTGGCTAGTCCTATTTATAGGCGAAGGCCCTGGGCCTCTTCCCAAATATTAAGTGGGAAGGGCGCCAACAATTGGCCAATTTGAAGGGGAACATCTAGTACACTTATCCTGACTAAAGTTGGTCCTCGCCTGTCAAAGGCTCTGGTGGTGACGCCGACTTGGGATCCACGTCGTGACCTCCATCCTGCCGTTGGACTGGTCTTGGTCTTGTTGCACCGAAATGGACGCCTTTGCTTGATGCTCCCGCCTGCGCTTGCTCCCCTTGCACCAAAGAGGAAAGCAGGACACTGTGTGGGCTGGCGCCCGGCGGGCGCCCTTGGTCGTCATGGCTTGCGTCATGGGCACCTCGCGAGGTACCCCGCCTTGAACTCTCCGCCTCCTCGTGAGCCAGCCTGACAAGGCCGTGCCTGAGGAAGCTCCTTGTCGTCCGCCCCGCGAGGCTTGGCCCCTCGTGAGGGTCTTGAGCTTGCTTTGATGAAGATGGGACGTGCTGGGCCCCCTTTGAGCCACGCCGTAGGCCGCAGGCAGGCAAGTCTGGGGACCCCCATTCCCAGAACACCGACATGTGAGGATGTTGCGGTTCCGGTGGAGCAGGTGAAGGTGGTCGTGTGGGGATGGAGCAGCCGTGATAGACGAGGCAATCATTGGAGCAGCTCCTTGGAGGTGGAGGATGGGGCGGCTGAACCGGCAGGACGACGAGATGGACGATGGATCCTCATCCGGGGAGGTGGACGAGGGACGTCATGCTGTTGCGGTGGACAAGGTCGTCGGGGATGAGGCTCCGGCTGGGCAGCTGTGAGGTGGCGGACAGAGGAGGGTGTGGTTTCACGGCTAGAGCGGAAAGGTTATGGCGGCCTGGGATTTCGAATGGCGAAAAGGAGGCGATGGGAGGGGTGAACCATGCCTTAGGGATGATCTTGTCCAAAATGTAGGGTGTGTTACAAAAGTACCCCCCCTTTCGGCTTAGGGTTAGAAGGGTGATTTCGTGTGTCGGGATTTGACAGCTGGAGGGAGTTTTCGTGCGCATTGTAATTTCGGGATAGCAAGGCGCGGGTTGTGAAGGCGCCAGTTTTGGGAGCACGATATCTGAATTTTCGGGATATAACAAGGCGCGGGTTGAATTTTAGGGACAAGCCTAACGTGTAATATTGTACTTGTACGTACCAAATCAATTCGCACTTCCCTCAACCAAAAATAAAACGAAAAAATAGAACTATTCACACCACACAAAGAGAGAGTCTTGCCTCGTTTTACTATACAAATGCTATTCAAAGCTACTCCCTCCTTCCATCTATATAGGGCCTAATGCGTTTTTTGATGCTTACTTTGACCAAATATTAGAGCAATAATATATGACATGCAACTTACACAAAGCACACCGTTAAATTAGTCTGTAAAAGGAGCTTTCAATGATATAATTTTGACATTGTGCATGTCATGTACTATTAATCTTGTCGATAGTCAAAGGCGGTCTTAAAAAACGCATTACGCCCTATATAGATGGAAGGAGGGAGTATGAATCCATGTTATGTCCAATTAAATTTTTTTGCTGGCTGTATAATGCATGTAACCTACTCATACAAACATTTTAGTGCATTCCAAATGTCTATACTACCGCTGCAATTCGAACTGAATTTGAATCCGTTTCTCTATTTCAATAAGAATCTACAATCATGATTGTTGCCAACTTCAACCATCATTCGTGTATTCCCTTAGTAACACACCACATGATTACTATAGAGATAGATATGAACAATGTGTACTACATGAACTCAAATTCTATTTTTTGAATGCACTTGATGTTGATTCCAAACAATAGTACATTTGTTGTACTAACTATATATTCATAATCTAAACCATGTTCCATACGTACACCGTGTTTATCACACAAAGTATAGTGCCCCACCCCCTACATTATGACTAGTATTTAGACCTGAGCTGCAAAAGCCACACATTAGCCCAAATTACAATCAATGTTCTACATTATGATATCTTCTTCAAGTAACCGTATCCACTTTTTTATTATGATCTTTGTTCGTCTTTTACACCTTCACGATCCTCTTCTATTTGTAGCTAGCTGATACGTCTCCAACGTATCTATAATTTTTGATTGCTCCATGCTACTTTATCTACTGTTTTGGACTATATTGGGCTTTATTTTCCACTTTTATATTATTTCTGGGACTAACCTATTAACCGGAGGCCCAGCCCAGAATTGCTATTTTTTGCCTATTTCAGTATTTCGAAGAAACAGAATATCAAACAGAGTCCAAACGGAATGAAACCTTCGGGAATGTGATTTTCGCACCGAACGTGATCCAGGAGACTTGGACCCTGCTCCAAGGAACAACCGAGGAGGTCATGAGGGTGGGGGCGCGCCCTCCCCCTGGGCGCGCCCCCTGCCTCGTGGGCCCCCTATTGCTCCACCGACGTACTCCTTCCTCCTATATATACCTACGTACCCCCGTCAGATCAAATACGGAGCCAAAAACCTAATTCCACCACCGCAACTTTCTGTATCCGCGAGATCCCATATTGGGGCCTGTTCCGGAGCTCCGCCGGAGGGGGCATCTACCACGGAGGGCTTCTACATCAACACCATAGCCTCTCCGATGAAGTGTGAATAGTTTACTTCAGACCTTCGGGTCCATAGCTAGTAGCTAGATGGCTTCTTCTCTCTTTTTGGATCTCAATACAATGTTCTCCCCCTCTCTTGTGGAGATCTATTCGATGTAATCTTCTTTTTGCGGTGTGTTTGTTGAGATCGATGAATTGTGGGTTTATGATCTAGCTTATCTATGAATAATATTTGAATTTTCTCTGAATTCTTTATGTATGATTGAGTTATATTTGCAAGTCTCTTCAAATTATCCATTTGGTTTGGCCAACTAGATTGGTAGTTCTTGCAATGGGAGAAGTGTTTAGATTTGGGTTCAATCTTGCGGTGTCCTTTCGCAGTGACAGCATGGGCAGCAAGGCACGTATTGTATTGTTGCCATCGAGGATAACAAGATGGGATTTTTATCATATTGCATGAATTTATCCCTCTACATCATGTCATCTTGCTTAAGGCGTTACTCTGTTTTTAACTTAATACTCTAGATGCATGCTGGAAAGCGGTCGATGAGTGGAGTAATAGTAGTAGATGCAGAATCGTTTCGATCTACTCGTCCGGACGTGATGCCTATACACATGATCATACCTAGTTATACTCATAATTATGCTCAATTCTGTCAACTGCTCAACAGTAATTTGTTCACCCACCGTAGAATATTTATTCTCTTGAGAGAAGCCACTAGTGAAACCTATGGCCCCCGGGTCTATTCTCATCATATCAATCTCCATTACTTTATTACTTGCTTTGTTTTTACTTTGCCTTTTACTTTTTACTTTGCATCTCTATATCAAAAATACCAAAAATATTATTTATCATCTCTATCAGATCTCACCCTCGTAAGTGACCGTGAAGGGATTGACAACCCCTAATCGCGTTGGTTGCGAGTAGCTATCATTTTGTGTAGGTACGAGGGACTCGTGCGTGATCTCCTACTGGATTGATACCTTGGTTCTCAAAAACTGAGGGAAATACTTACGCTGCTTTACTACATCATCCTCTCCTCTTCGGGGAAATCCAACGCAGTGCTCAAGAGGTAGCAAGAAGAATTTCTGGCGCTGTTGCCGGGGAGGTTGCGCAAAAGTCAACTATACCAAGTACCCATCACAATCCCTATCTCTCGCATTACATCATATTACCTCTTGTTTTCCTCTCCCCCACTTCACCCTTGCCGTTTTATTCGCCCTCTCTTTCCCAATCTCCTCCTCTCTTTTCCTTTCGCCTTTTTCTCGTTTGCCTTTTTGTTTGCTTGTGTGTTGGATTACTTGTTGCCATGGCGCAAGATAATACCAAATTGTGTGACTTCTCGAATACCAATAATAATGATTTCCTTAGTACTCCGGTTGCTCCTCTTAATAATGATGAGTCTTGTGAAATCAATACCGCTTTGCTGAATCTTGTTATGAAAGATCAATTCGCCGGCCTTCCTAGTGAAGATGCCGCTACTCATCTAAATAATTTTGTTGATTTGTGTGATATGCAAAAGAAGAAAGATACGGATAATAATATTGTCAAATTGAAGTTATTTCCATTTTCACTTAGAGATCGTGCTAAAGTTTGGTTTTCGTCTTTGGCTGAAAATAGTATTGATTCTTGCAACAAGTGCAAAGATGCTTTTATCTCTAAGTATTTTCTCCCGCTAAGATCATCACTCTTAGGAACGATATTATGAATTTTAAACAACTTGATCATGAGCATGATGCCCAATCTTGGGAAAGAATGAAATTGATGCTTCGCAATTGCCCTACTCGTGGTTTGAATTTATGGATGATCATACAAATTTTTTATGCCGGATTGAATTTTGCTTCTAGAAGCCTTTTAGATTCAGCCGTGGGAGGCACGTTTATGGAAATTACATTAGGAGATGCTAAAAAATTACTTTATAATATTATGGCTAATTATTCTCAATGGCACACCGAAAGATCTTCTAGTAAAAAAGTGCATGCTATAGAAGAAATCAATGTTTTGAGTGAAAAGATGGATGAACTTATGAAGATGTTTGCTACTAAAATTTTTTCTCTTGATCCCAATGATATGCCTTTATCTACTTTGATTGAGAATAATAATGAATCTATGGATGTGAATCTTGTTGGTAGGAATAGTTTTGGAAATAACGCGTATAGAGGGAATTTTAATCCTAGGCCTTATCCTAGTAATCCTTCTAATAATTATGGAAATTCCTACAACAACTCTTATGTAAATTCTAATAAGATGCCCTCTGAATTTGAGACTAGTGTTAAAGAGTTTATGAATTCACAAAAGAATTTTAATGCTTTGCTTGAAGAGAAATTGCTTAAAGTTGATGATTTGGCCAGGAACGTTGATAGAATTTCTCTAGAAATTGATTCTTTAAAGCTTAGATCTATTCCTCCTAAGCATGATATCAATGAGTCCCTCAAAGCCATGAGAATTTCCATTGATGAGTGCAAAGAAAGAACCACTAGGATGCGTGCTTCCAAAGATGCCTTTATTAAAGCGTGTTCTTCCAATTCCTATGAAAATCAAGATGAAGATCTAAAAGTTATTGATGTGTCCCCTATTAAATCTTTGTTTTGCAATATGAATCTTGAGGAAACAGAATATGATCTTCCTTTACCTAGAAGGCGTTCTAAGAATTCAGAGTTTCTAGATCTTGATGATGAAATTGATGAAAGTGGGATTGAAAGAAATAAAAACCTAGATGTTGCTAAACCCACTATTTTGGATCTCAAGGAATTTAATTATGAAAATTGCTCTTTAATTGGTTGTATTTCCTTGCTGCAATCCGTGCTAGATTCTCCTCATGCTTATAGTCAAAATAAGGCCTTTACCGAACACATTGTTGAAGCCTTGATGCAATCTTATGAAGAAAAACTTGAGTTGAAAGTTTCTATCCCTAGAAAACTCTATGATGAGTGGGAACCTACTATCAAAATTAAAATTAAAGATTATGAGTTTCATGCTTTGTGTGATTTGGGTGCTAGTGTCTCCACAATTCCTAAAACTTTGTGTGATTTGCTAGATTTCCGTGACTTTGAAGATTGCTCTCTAAACTTGCATCTTGCGGATTCCACTATTAAAAAGCCTATGGGAAGAATTAATTATTTTCTTATTTTTGCAAATAGGAATTATGTTCCCGTATATTTTATCGTTCTTGATATAGAATGCAATCCTTCATGTCCTATTATTCTTGGTAGACCTTTCCTTAGAACGATTGGTGCGATTATTGATATGAAGGAAGGGAATATTAGATTCCAATTTCCCTTGAGAAAGGATATGGAACACTTCCCTAGAAAGAAAATAAAATTACCATATGAATCTATCATGAGAGCCACTTATGGATTGCCTACCAAAGATGGCAAAACTTAGATCTATCCTTGCTTTTATGCCTAGCTAGGGGCGTTAAACGATAGCGCTTGTTGGGAGGCAACCCAATTTTATTTTTTGTTTTTTGTTTTTGTTCCTGTTTAGTGTTATTTTTTTTTCTACTTTCTGTTTAGATGTGGTTTTATGTTTTAATTAGTGTTTGTGCCAAGTAGAACCTATATGATAAGCTATGATGATAGTTGATTTGATTCTGCTGAAAAACAGAAACTTTGCGCTCACGAGAAAAAAATCAATAAATCACAGTAACGTGCTTTGCATTCATTATTTTTTCTGCTGATCAATAAACAAATTTTCCAGTACGTCCTATTTGGGTAGAATTTTTAGAGTTCCATAAGTTTGCGTTAGTTACAGATTGCTACAGACTGTTCTGTTTTTGACATATTCTGTTTTTCGTGTGTTGTTTGCTTATTTCAATGCATCTATGGCTAATAAATTAGTTTATAAACCATAAGGAAGTTGGAATACAGTAGGTTTAACACCAATATAAATAAAGAATGAGTTCATTACAGTACCTTAAAGTAGTCTTTTGTTTTCTTTCACTAACGGAGCTCACGAGATTTCTATTGAGTTTTGTGTTGTGAAGTTTTCAAGTTTTGGGTGAATTCTTTTGATGGATTATGGAACAAAGAGTGGCAAGAGGCTAAGATTGGGGATGCCCATGGCACCCCCAAGATAATCCAAGGACACCAAAAATTCAAAGCTTGGGGATGCCCTGGAAGGCATCCCCTCTTTTGTCTACTTCCATCGGTAATTTACTTGGAGCTATATTTTTATTCACCACATGTTATGTGTTTTGCTTGGAGCATCTTGTATTATTTGCGTCTTTGCTTGTTAGTTTACCACAATCATCCTTGATGTACACACCTTTTGAGAGAGCCATACATGATTTGGAATTTGCTAGAATACTCTATGTGCTTCACTTATATCTTTTGAGCTTGATAGTTTTGCTCATAGTGCTTCACTTATATCTTTTGAGCTTGATAGTTTTGCTCATAGTGCTTCACTTATATCTTTTGAGCGTAATAATTTTTGCTCTAGTACTTCACTTAGATCTTTTAGAGCACGGTGGTGGATTTGTTTTAAAGAAACTATTGATCTCTCATGCTTCACTTAGATTATTTTGAGAGTTGTTAATAGCATGGTAATTTTCTTAAAGATAATATACTTGGTATTCAAGATATGTGAAACTTTCTTTTGAGTGCGTTGAATACTAAGATAAGTTTGATGCTTGATAATTGTTTTGATATATGGAGGTGATAATATCAAAGCAATGCTATTTGGGGTGATTATGAATTTAAAGAATGCTTGTGTTGAAGTTTATGATTCCCGTAGCATGCACGTATGGTGAACCGCTTTGTGATGAAGTCGGAGCACAATTTTATTTATTGATTGTCTTCCTTATGAGTGGCAGTCGGGGACGAGCGATGGTCTTTTCCTACCAATCTATCCCCCTATGAGTATGCGTGTAGTGCTTTGGTTTTTGATGACTTCTAAATTTTTGCAACAAGTGCATGAGTCCTTTTGATTAATGTTGAGTCCATGGATTATACGCACTCTCACCCTTGCACCATTGCTAGCCTCTCTAATACCGCGCACTTTTCGCCGGTATCATACACCCATCATATACCTTCCTCAAAACAGCCACCATACCTACCTATCATGGCATTTCCATAGCCATTGCGAGATATATTGCCATGCAACTTTCCACCGTTCCGTTCATATGACATACATTACTTTTGTCATATTGCTTTTTGCATGAACATGTAGTTGACATTGTATTTGTGGCAAGGCCACCTTCATTCTTTCATACATGTCACTCTTGATTCATTGCATATCCTGGTACACCGCCAGAGGCATTCATATAGAGTCATATTTTGTTCTAAGTATCGAGTTGTAATTGTTGAGTTGTAAGAAAAATAACAGTGTGATGATCATCATTATTAGAGCATTGTCCCAGTGAGGAAAGGATGATGGAGACTATGATTCCCCCATAAGTCGGGATGAGACTCCGGACGAAAAAAAGAGTGGCCATAAAAAAAAGAGAAAAGGCCCAAATAAAAAAAAGAGAGAAAAAGAGAGAAGGGACAATGCTACTATCCTTTTACCACACTTGTGCTTCAAAGTAGCACCATGATCTTCATGATAGAGAGTCTTATATGTTGTCACTTTCATATACTTTCATTATAGAACTTGGCTTGTATATTCCAATGATGGGCTTCCTCAAAAGTGCCCTAGGTCTTCGTGAGCAAGCAAGTTGGATGCACAACCACTTAGTTTCTTTTTTTGAGCTTTCATATACTTATAGCTCTAGTGCATCCGTTGCATGGCAATCCCTACTCACTCGCATCGATATCTATTGATGGGCATCTCCATAGCCCATTGATATGCCTAGTTGATGTGAGACTATCTTCTCCTTTTTTATCTTCTCCACAACCACCATTCTCTTCCACCTATAGTGCTATGTCCATGGCTCACGCTCATGTATTGCGTGAAAGTTGAAAACGTTTGAGATTACTAAAGTATGAAACAATTGCTTGGCTCGTCATCGGGGTTGTGCATGATTAAATACTTTGTGTGATGAAGATAGAGCATAGCCAGACTATATGATTTTGTAGGGATAACTTTCTTTAACCATGCTATTTTGAGAAGACATGATTGCTTTGATTAGTACGCTTGAAGTATTATTCTTTTATGTCAATATGAACTTTTGTCTTGAATCTTTCGGATCTGAATATTCATACCACAATTAAGAAGATTTACATTGAAATTATGCAAAAGTATCACTCTGCATCAATTTTTTTTATCATTTACCTACTCGAGGACGAGCAAGAATTAAGCTTGGGGATGCTTGATACGTCTCCAACGTATCTATAATTTTTGATTGCTCCATGCTACTTTATCTATTGTTTTGGACTATATTGGGCTTTATTTTCCACTTTTATATTATTTTTGGGACTAACCTATTAACCGGAGGCCCAGCCCAGAATTGCTGTTTTTTTTTGCCTATTTCAGTATTTCGAAGAAACAGAATATCAAACGGAGTCCAAACAGAATGAAACCTTCGGGAACGTGATTTTCTCACCGAACGTGATCCAGGAAACTTGGACCCTACTCCAAGGAACAACCGAGGAGGTCACGAGGGTGGGGGGCGCGCCCTCCCCCCTGGGCGCGCCCCCTGCCTCGTGGGCCCCCTGTTGCTCCACCGACGTACTCCTTCCTCCTATATATACCTACGTACCCCCATCAGATCAAATACGGAGCCAAAAACCTAATTCCACCATTGCAACTTTCTGTATCCGCGAGGTCCCATCTTGGGGCCTGGTCCGAAGCTCCACCGGAGGGGGCATCTACCATGGAGGGCTTCTACATCAACACATATAGACTCTCTGATGAAGTGTGAGTAGTTTACTTCAGACCTTCGGGTCCATAGCTAGTAGCTAGATGGCTTCTTCTCTCTTTTTGGATCTCAATACAATGTTCTCCCCCTCTCTTGTGGAGATCTATTCAATGTAATCTTCTTTTTGCGGTGTGTTTGTTGAGACCGATGAATTGTGGGTTTATGATCCAGCTTATCTATGAATAATATTTGAATCTTCTCTGAATTCTTTTATGTATGATTGAGTTATCTTTGCAAGTCTCTTCGAATTATCTATTTGGTTTGACCAACTAGATTGGTAGTTCTTGCAATGGGAGAAGTGTTTAGCTTTGGGTTCAATCTTGCGGAGTCCTTTCCCAGTGACAGCAGGGGCAGCAAGGCGCGTATTGTATTGTTGCCTTCGAGGATAACAAGATGGGGTTTTTATCATATTGCATGAATTTATCCCTCTACATCATGTCATCTTGCTTAAGGCGTTACTCTGTTTTTAACTTAATACTCTAGATGCATGCTAGATAGCGGTCGATGAGTGGAGTGATAGTAGTAGATGCAGAATCGTTTCGATCTACTTGTCTCCGACGTGATGCCTATACACATGATCATACCTAGATATACTCATAATTATGCTTAATTCTGTCAACTGCTCAACAGTAATTTGTTCACCCACCGTAGAATATTTATGCTCTTGAGAGAAGCCACTAGTGAAACCTATGGCCCCCGGGTCTATTCTCATCATATGAATCTCCATTACTTTGTTACTTGCTTTGTTTTTTACTTTGCCTTTTACTTTTTACTTTGCATCTCTATATCAAAAATACCAAAAATATTATTTATCATCTCTATCAGATCTCACCCTCGTAAGTGACCATGAAGGGATTGACAACCCCTAATCGCGTTGGTTGCGAGTAGCTATCGTTTTGTGTAGGTACGAGGGACTCGTGCGTGATATCCTACTGGATTGATACCTTGGTTCTCCAAAATGAGGGAAATACTTACGTTACTTTACTGCATCATCCTCTCCTCTTCGGGGAAATCCAACACAGTGCTCAAGAGGTAGCACTAGCTAGCGCTAACTTTCAATTGTGCATGCATACGCCCGCCCCCCTCTCATCCTCCCTCAGCGTCCCCTCCATCGCGCATGTTCGTTATTTCTCTTTAGGTCGTTCACCCGCGGTGTGTGTAGGCCCCCGGCTCCTTCTTTCCGGCACACATCGGTCAATATACCTCTCTAGCCAAGTGTGCCTGCCACAAACACATATATACTTCCCCTCTTCTCTTCTCACTATCCATGCCCCATCTATGTCCAATACGGTTCTAGGCACGCGCACACTCCCTCCCCTCTTTCCATTGATCTCATACTAGCACACTCCTCCCCCCTCGACATGGTAGGCCTCTCGCACCACCTCCTAGCCGCACCCCTCTCCCCCTATCTGTCTCTCTGGACCTTATTTGCTTCTAACACATGCATGCATGTATACATACCAATCTCCCTACATATAGCCAGGTCGACTGTCAGTGTCAAAACTGGCGGATCTCGGGTAGGGGGTCCCGAACTATGCGTCTAAGGTCGATGGTAACAGGAGACGGGGGACATAATGTTTACCTAGGTTTGGGCCCTCTCTATGGAGGTAATACCCTACTTCCTGATTGATTGATCTTGATAAATATGAATATTACAAGAGTTGATCTACCACGAGATCGTAATGGCTAAAACCCTAGAAGTCTAGCCTATGCGATTATGATTGCCTCTACGGACTAAACCCTCTGGTTTATATGGATACCGGAGAGGACTAGGGTTATACGAAGTCGGTTACAGAGAAAGGAATCTACATATCCGAATCACCAAGCTTGCCATCCACGCAAAGGAGAGTTCCATTCGGACATGGGAAGAAGTCTTCTGTCTTGTATCTTCATAGCCCAGCAGTCCGGCCCATGTTAATAGTCCGACTGTCCGAGGACCCCTTGATCCAGGACTCCCTCAGTAGCCCCCGAACCAGGCTTCAATGACGAGGTGTCCGGCGCACAGTTTTTCTTCGGCATTGCAAGGCGGGTTCCTTCCCCGATTACTTCAAAGTACCTGACTTAAAGTGCAGTATCCGACCTTTCATTTAATGTCGCACTCATCGGCTTCTGCACCTTCATGATTTTAGTTTCCACGTGTTGAGCGAATAAGAGAGGTCGGGGCATTTTTGCACATACCACCCTGACCATGTGAGAAAGTTGTCTATTTAAAGAGATGGGGATCTTCAGATCCAGCCCACACCAAGCGAGGAATCCTCAGAGCTTGCCAGCGAAAACAACCCCAACATGGCTAGCGCTCCCAGCTCTTCCTCCCGCCCCCACTGCTCCAAAAAAGGCGATTGGGTAAAGTGCTCCGTATCCCATAATCAGCTAGTGAAGCTACAGACATAGGGATTTCTTCCCCCCGCATATCTAGTCCCCGATCGAGCCGGATTGGCTTCCTTTGTCGGATTTCCAATACATCCATTCCTCCAAGGGCTTCTCGAGTATTATGGCCTCCAACTGCATAATTTCACTCCTGCTTCCATCCTGCACATTGTGGGTTATGTTTTTCTTTGTGAGCTATTCCTGGGTTCCGAGGCCCATTTTGAACTATGGAGGAAACTGTTTTGCCTCGTCCCTCATAATCAAGAGGGATCAATATTCCAAGTGGGTGGCGCCGAGGTATTGCGCATTGCCGGGACTAGATACCTATCCGACACGCCAAAGAAGGCATCCGATGAATGGCCTTCCAAATGGTTCTATATTGAGGACGTCTCCCTTCCTGACCCAGTCCAAATGGGTCTTCCCAAATTTTCAAGTGCTCCATTGAAAAAAACGCTACAGTTGGTGCCCTCGGAGCCCCGGGGAGGAAGATAGCATGGAGGTCCATCAATTGATGAGCAAGATAAAGACGCTCGCCCGGTCCGGATTGTCAATAGTGGAGGTTATGGCGACATCCATAGTCCGGGGGTCCAGCCACTCCAATACAGAGGGCATCCCATGTGGCACTATAACGAAGAAGATGACGCCACCCACTGCGGTCGGAAGGGTCCGGATACCCCCGCCGCTCTGGACAAAATACTGGCCAGACTATACAAAGGGGAGAAATAGGAGTTCATCCGCATTAAGCGTAGAGATGGATTTTCCATGTACAACCCTCCCAGCTGGGTGAGTTTCCATCCCACTACTCCACTCCATTTACTCCCTGAGTCGTTCTCCATAAATATGAATCTGTCCATTTGTAACAGGAATGGCGGAAGATCACTAAGGAGCTCCACAGCCCCATACCACAGCCGGAGGACCACAACCGGGCCCTTGACCCCGGATTCAAAGAGGATCCGGATATATTTGTGGAGCTAGAGGATGGAGTGTTTTACCAGGCGAGCCATGACGGCACGAAAGTGGCCATCACCGCCGACTATCCCGGTCTTCTCCCTGCCTCACATGTAAGTAATCAGGAGATGTCTCCTTTGAAAGAACTTCCTCATTCTACCTCACCCACCGCATTATCTCGTGCTCCAAAGGGGAGGCGATTGACGCGCCACACTGCACCTGAGGCGACTCTCAAGAGAATGGCGCATGTGCTGGGCAGGCCTCCAAAGAGGAAGGCAAATAACAACACGGCTGAGCCTTCATCAAAGAAGTACGGGTTTTTCAAATATGCTCCTTGGCTGTCACATTAAAGTGTGGCACTATCCATTCTATCTTGTCGGGAAAAGCATTCGCCGGACAATGTACGAGGATCCTGCCGGTGATGCCTCTACCAGCCAGATTCCAGACCCCGTCTCAAGGACGGAGGCTGACGCGGGAGTGACACCGAATTGTCCTTCTGTAGAGGGTTCGGGTGATGTATCCATCACGAACTCTGAAGTGGAAAGCGCCATGAATCATTGGCACCGGCGGGCCGCTCTTCGCGACCCTGGTTTTTTAGAAGAGGCTTTCAACGCCTTCAACTCAGGTGATGCATACATCCGAGCTGCTCGAGATGGGCTTACGAAAGCCACCGACCAGTATTTGAAAGATATGCGGGTAAGTACACATTTGTACAAAACTGATAATCATATACCAGTAGCCCTCGAGACTTGAAACAGTTGGTACAACTGATTTAAGGATCATTGTACAACCAGGTGCTCATAGAGAAAAATAGTCTGTTGTCTCAAGAGCTGGAAAAGTGTCAGGCCCAGCTAGCTGCTGCTACCACCGAACTAGAGAAATCCAAGAAGGCAGTGTCTGGTAATATTCCCCTCTATTGAGAAAACATAATCATATACCAGGATCATTAATACAAGTGCATATCTTATGGCAGAGTCATCAGATCATCCGAGAGAGGCACCGGAAGTCGCACAAGCGGGAGGTCCAGAAGCTCAAAGGAAACTGGCCGTGGGCGAACGTATACTAACACAGGTCAGGGAGGAGAAAAACAAACTCCAAGATTCCCACACCAAGCTGGGCGAAGAGCTGAAAGATGTGCGGGCCCAGCTGGCTGACTCCGTGAAGGAGAATAAGAGGTTGCGAGGCGGCATATTTAGTATGTGTTTAAACTTACCTCTGCGTAATTCAGCTAGGGAAGGAATTGACAAAATTATGTCTGTAGGTATGCTGATGGGCCGTCCTCAAGAGGAGGTGTCCGGATATGCGAGCGATCTGCTACAAGAGTTGTCGCAAATGCACGAGTATGGAGGCCTTGTGGCCATCCGACTCCCCTCCAGGAAGTATGGAGGAGCTGGTACAACTGTTCAAAGGAGCGCGACGGCGCTTCCGATTATTGAAGATATCAGCCTGCCGGGAAGGTGCGAGAGGCCCGGGCCATGGTGAAAACACGGTATACCAAGCTCGATCTGAATCACAAGGCCCGGGTCGGACCTTTAGGGTCAGATGGAGAAGAAATTCCTGTTAGTTTGGTATATGACCAGGTACAAGTAGCCGCCAAATATTCCCAACAGGATTGTAGGCTAGATAGTCTGTTAGATGGCATAGAGGAAGAAGTTTTTGAGTCCAAGTGACTATGTACTTATATTGACAAATTTGTCCCTAGCCGGATTGTAAAACGCTTGTCATGGCAGACCTTTCGCTTCGACCTCTGGACCCGAAGGTGCGGAGTGTTTCCGAATACCCGCTCGGTAACGTATACAAGGTTATGCGTGGAAACCAGGCATAGGGGTCATAGTTGCTTGAACAGACAAGTATCTGGCTAGCTATGTTATATTGCATTTTGATCATAAGAAACATCTTCCAGAGAGAACAGTTCTATTAAGGGTTCCTTTCCCTGGGTCATCATGCATTAACGTGCATGTCCAAACTGTGATTAAAAAAAAATCAAAGTATACAAAACATCTGGGGGTTTCATAGTGTAACGAGTAAAGAACATCTTTAGTCCGCCGACCGAATATTCCCTTAAGAACGCTAGCTTTCGGCTTCACCCAGTCTGGGGTACACATCCGGATGACCCGGCAGTAACAATCGTAGAGGTGCTCCCTTTGTGCCCTATCCGAACTAACGGGAACGTAGGGCATAAGCACAGGAGCCAGGCAACCCAGCTTGGCCAAAACTTAAGTCATATTGATGCATATAATGGCGAAGAAAAGGTACATATGCAGAAAAGATACATATGTGGTGAGCTTGATGCTCGGATAATAATAATAATAAGCTTATGTACAAGAAGCCCCCAAGTATAATTGACATACATATTTAAGAATGTATGCGTCGTAGGTGTATGGTTTAGCTGCACGAGAGCTTTAAGGCTTTTTATTTTAAAAAATAGAAAATGTAAAAAAGAGAGGAAAATAAATAATGGAAACAAAAGGCAGAAAGGAGCCTAACGAAGAGTCCGGCGCTAGGCATAGAATCTTCGGAGTCTGGCCTCGTTCCATGGGTTCGGCTCTAGGCGATTGTCTGATCCATCACGCAGGCAATACGCTCCTCCGGAGAGGACTTTGTCAATGATGAAGGGACCCTCCCACTTGGGCTTTAGTTTTTCCTTTTTCTTCTCCGGCAAGCGTAGAACGAGTTCACCAACATTATAAGTCTTGGACCGTACTTCTCTGCTTTGATATCTGCGGGCCTGTTGTTGGTAAAATGTGGAACAGGCTTTTGCGACGTCGCGCTCCTCCTCCAGGGCATGTAAGCTGTCCTGCCGATCAAGCTTGGCCTCTCTCTCTTCATACATGCGCACTCGAGGTGAGTCATGAATAATGTCGCAGGGTTACACAGCCTCTGCGCTGTACACCATGAAGAAAGATGTGTATCCAGTAGAGCGATTAGGCTTGGTCCACAGCCCCCAGAGTACGGAGTCGAGCTCCTCGACCCAGTGCTTGTCTGATTCTTTCAAAGACTGCACTAGTCTAGGTTTAATGCCGCTCATAATAAGACCATTGGGTCGTTCGACTTGACCGTTGGTTTGTGGGTGATAGACGGAGGCGTAACCGAGCTTGATGCCCAGATTAGCACACCAGGTTTTCACCTCATCGGCTGTGAAATTGGAGCCTTATCGGTGATGATGCTATGTGGAACACCATAATGGTGCACAACACCAGATATGAAGTCTATCACTGGTCCGGCCTCGGCCGTTTTGACTGGTTTGGCTTCTATCCACTTAGTAAATTTATCCACCATGACCAACAGATATTTTTTCTTGTGGTTTCCTCCTTTAATGGGTCTGACCATATTAAGCCCCAAGACCGCAAAAGGCCAAGTGATGGGGATTGTTTGTAGAGCGGTGGGTGGCATGTGGCTTTGGTTGGCAAAAAGCTGGCATCCCATGCAATGTTGGACAAGGTCCTGTGCGTCTGCTCGGGCCGTTGGCCAATTGAAACATGTACGGAAGGCCTTGCTTACAAGGGCCCGAGCCGCAGCGTGGTGACTGCTACGTCTTGAGCTTGCGTTGGTTTTCCTTGAAGAGCAAAGGGCGATGCAGCAATAGTAGAGTAAGTATTTCCCTCAGTTTTTGAGAACCAAGGTATCAATCTAGTAGGAGGATCATCAAAAGTCCCATGCACCTACACAAACAAACAAGAACTCGCAACCAACGCAATAAAGGGGTTGTCAATCCCTTCACGACCACTTGCAAAAGTGAGATCTGATAGAGATAATATGATAAGATAAATATATTTTTGGTATATTATAATATAGATTGGAGAAGTAAAGATGCAAATAAAAGTAGATTGAAATCTTATGTGATAAAAGATAGACCCGAGGGCCATAGGTTTCACTAGTGGCTTCTCTCAAGATAGCATAAGTATTACGGTGGGTGAACAAATTACTGTCGAGCAATTGATAGTAAAGCAAATAATTATGAGATTATCTAGGCATGATCATGTATATAGGCATCACGCCCATGACAAGTAGGCCGACTCCTGCCTACATCTACTACTATTACTCCACACATCAACCGCTATCCAGCATGCATCTAGAGTATTAAGTTCATAAAGAACGGAGTAACGCTTTAAGAAAGATGACATGATGTAGAGTGATAAACTCATGCAATATGATATAAACCCCATCTTTTTATCCTCGATGGCAACAATACAATACGTGCCTTGTTGCCCCTGCTGGCACTAGGAAAGGACACCGAAAGATTGAACCCAAAGCTAAGCACTTCTCCTATTGCAAGAAAGATCAATCTAGTAGGCCAAACCAAACTGATAATTCGAAGAGACTTGCAAAGATAACTTAATCACACATAAAAGAATTCAGAGGAGATTCAAATATTTCTCATAGATAAACTTGATCATAAACCCTCAATTCATCGGATCTCGACAAACACACCGCAAAAAGAGTTACATCAGATAGATCTCCAAGAAGATCAAGGAGAACATGGTATTGAGATTCAAAGAGAGAGAAGAAGCCATCTAGCTAATAACTATGGACCCGAAGGTCTGTGGTAAACTACTCACAACTCATCGGAGAGGCTATGGTGTTGATGTAGAAGCCCTCCCTGGTTGATTCCCCCTCCGGCGGAGCGCCGGCGAAGGCTCCAAGATGGGATCTCGCGGATACATAAGGTTACGGTGGTGGAAATAGTTTTTCGTGGTTGCCTTTGATGTTCTCGGGGTACGTGGGTATATATAGGAGGAAGAAGTAGGTCGGTGCACGCCCGAGGGGCCCACGAGATAGGGGGCGCGCCCAGTAGGGGGAGCGTGCCCTCCACCCTCGTGGCCTCCTCGATTGCTTCTTGACTTGCACTCCAAGTCCTCTGGATCACGTTCGTTCCAAAAATCACGCTCCCGAAGGTTTCATTCCGTTTGGACTCCGTTTGATATTCCTTTTCTTCAAAACACTTAAATAGGCAAAAAAAAACAGCAATACGGGTTGGGCCTCCGGTTAGTAGGTTAGTCCCAAAAATGATATAAAAGTGTAAATTAAAGCCCCTAAACATCCAAAACGGGTAATATAATAGCATGGAACAATAAAAAATTATAGATACATTGGGGACGTATCAAGCATCCCCAAGCTTAATTCCCGTTCGTCCTCGAGTAGGTAAATGATAAAAACAGAATTTTTGATGTGGAATGCTACCTAGCATAATTCTCAATGTAATTTTATTTATTGTGGCATGAATGTTCAGATCCAAATGATTCAAAATAAAAGTTCATATTGACATAAGAAATAGTAATACTTCAAGCATACTAATCAAAGCAATCATGTCTTCTCAAAATAACATGGCTAAAGAAAGTTATCCCTACAAAATCATATAGTCTGGCTGTTGCTCTATCTTCATCACACAAAGTATTGAATCATGCACAACCCCGATGACAAGCCAAGCAATTGTTTCATACTTTAGTAATCTCAAACTTTTTCAACTTTCACGCAATACATGAGCGTGATCCATGGACATAGCACTATATGTGGAATAGAATGGTGGTTGTGGAGAAGACAAAAAGGAGAAGATAGTCTCACATCAACTAGGCGTATCAACGGGCTATGGAAATTCCCATTAATAAATATCAATGTGAGTGAGTAGGGACTGCCATGCAACGGATGCACTAGAGCTATAAATGTATGAAAGCTCAACAAAATAAACTGGTGGGTGTGCATCCAACTTGCTTGCTCACGAAGACCTAGGGAATTTTGAGGAAGCCCATCATTGGAATATACAAGCCAAGTTATATAATGAAAATTCCCACTAGTATATGAAAGTGACAAAATAGGAGACTCTCTATCATGAAGATCATGGTGCTACTTTGAAGCACAAGTGTGGTAAAGGGATAGTAGCATTGTCCCTTCTCTCTTTTTCTCTCATATTTTTTTATTTGGCCTTTCTCTTTTTTATGGCCTTTCTCCTTCTTTTATTTGGTGGGCTCTTTGGCCTCTTTTTTGAAGTCCGAAGTCTCATCCCGACTTGTGGGGGAATCATAGTCTCCATCATCCTTTCCTCACTTGGGACAATGCTCTAATAATGAAGATCATCACACTTTTATTTACTTACAACTCAAGATTACAACTCAATACTAGAACAAGATATGACTCTATATGAATGCCTCCGGCGGTGTACCGGGATATGCAATGAATCAAGAGTGACATGTATGAAAATTATGAGGGTTGCCTTGCCACAAATACGATGTCAACTACATGATCATGCAAAGAGCAATATGACAATAATGATGCGTGTCATATAAATGGAATGGTGGAAAGTTGCATGGCAATATATCTCGAAATGGCTATGGAAACGCCATAATAGGTAGGTATGGTGGCTGTTTCGAGGAAGGTATATGGTGGGTGTATGGTACATGCGAAAGTTGCGCGGCACAAGAGAGGCTAGCAATGGTGGAAGGGTGAGAGTGCGTATAATCCATGGACTCAACATTAGTCATAAAGAACTCATGTACTTATTGCAAAAATCTACAAGTCATCAAAAACAAAGTACTACGCGCATGCTCCTAGGGAGATAGATTGGTAGGAGAAGACCATCGCTCATCCCCAACCGCCACTCATAAGGAAGATAATCAATAAATAAAATTGTGCTCCAACTTCATCACAAAGCGGTTCACCATACGTGCATGCTACGGGAATCACAAACTACAACACAAGCATTCTTTAAATTCATAATCACCCAACTAGCATGACTTTAATATTACCACCTCTATATCTCAAAACAATTATCAAGCATCAAATTGATTCTAGCATCCAATTCACTTTCTATGATAGTTTTTATTATACCCAACTTGGATGCTCATCATTCTAGGACCAATTTTATAACCATAGCAAATACCATGCTGTTCTAAGGGACTCTCAAAATAATATAAGTGAAGCATGAGAGACTAACAATTTCTACAAAATTAAGCCACCGCCGTGCTCTAAAAGATATAAGTGAAGCACTAGAGCAAAAACTATCAAGCTCAAAAGATATAAGTGAAGCACATAGCGTATTCTAATAAATTCTAATTCAAGTAGGATTCTTCCAAAAGGTGTGTACTGCAAATATTATTGTGGTAAACTAAAAAGCAAATGCTAATATCATGCAAGACGATCCAAGCAAAACACATATCATGTGGAGAATAAAAATATAGCTCTAAGTAAAGTTACCGATAAACGAAGACGAAAGACGGGATGCCTTCCCGGGGGCATCCCCAAGCTTAGGCTTTTGGCTAGTCTTGAATATCTTGGGGTTCCATGGGCATCCCCAAGCTTAGGCTTTTGCCACTCCTTATTCCATAGTCCATCAAATCTTTACCCAAATCTTGAAAACTTCACAACACAAAAATCAACAGGAAATCTCATAAGCTCCGTTAGTGAAAGAAAGAAAAACCACCACATAAGGTACTGTAATGAACTCATTATTTATTTATATTGGTGTTAAACCTACTATATTTCAAGTTCTCTATGGTTCATACCCTTAGATACTAGACATAGATGCATCAAAATAAGAAAACAACACATGAAATTTGTCTATTGATCTACAGCAAAAGGAATCAATGCAAAACAACGTTTCTGTGAATTACTAAAATTATTTCCGTGCGTGCAAAGTTTCTGTTTTTTCAGCAGAATCAAATTAACTATCACCATAGGTTATCCTATAGGTTCTACTTGGCACAAACACTAATTAAAACATAAAAACACATCTAAACAGAAGGTAGATGCAAAATTTATTACTAAACAGAAACAAAAACAAAAACACAAATAAAGTTGCCTCCCAACTAGTGCTATCATTTAACGCCCCTAGCTAGGCATAAAAGTAAGGATAGATCTAAGTAGTGCCATAATAAGATAGAAAACGAAAACTCATCTCATATTCTCTATGCTCAGCAGCAAGTTTTCTTTGAGGCAAGCAAAAGTAATCAAAAGGGCTAAATTTAATGGGACAAAAGTCCCCAAGATCAATCTCAGGAGGTATGGGTTCCTCCTTTGGCCCTTCATATTGCACGATTAATTCATCATTATAAGCATTCTTTTGGCAGAACTTCGTGAGCCTATACTCAAGAGAGTATCCTAGCTCATTGTTTCGAAGAGAAAAATCATTATTAAGTTCGGAAATTCTATCAACTAGGACATTGGTAGGAACCTTTTTTCTAATGTTTTCATTAAAAGCAACATAGTCCACAGATTGAAAATGCCTAATTCCTCTTGATCAAAGAGGATCGCCTCTATGGGAGGACGGACGGCGTCCACCCTATAGTGCGCAAAGATTTCTTTGGCCTCTTTTATTATAAATCTAAACTCATGTGCCAAAAAGATAGTAGCCGCGCGCTTAACAGAAGAATGCTCAATATTAGAAAATTCCAGGAAAATTCTTTGTATGCAAGGATGCATATGCATAAATTGTCTTTCAAGCTCAACTACAAATATAGCGATAGCATCCGCAAGACTACTAGTTCTATGAAGAATAGAACCACCCATAGAAGGTAAAGCACCCGCACAAGTAAAGAAATCTTGAATAACCCCTTTTCCAATAATATTACCACTACCGATTCGAAACTTTTTAGTATACAAGATAGGGGGTTCTTCAGCAGGAGCATGAGAATTTTCCATGTTATCATTATTGTCCATATCAACGATAATGTCCCCAATTTCAAACATAACGACAACAAAAAGCGAGGAGGAAAAAGAGGGCAAGCAGAAAAGAGAGGAGATAGGGAAAGAGAGGGTGAATAAAACGACAAGGATGAAGTGTGGGAGAGGAAAACGAGAGGCAAATGGCAAATAATGTAAGTGCGAGGGAAATGAGTTTGTGATGTGTACTTGGTATGTCTTGACTTGAGGGAAGACCTCCTCGACAATGGCACCATAAATCCTTCTTGCTACGTCTTGACCTTGCATTGGTTTTCCTTGAAGAGGAAAGGGTGATGCAGCAATAGTAGCATAAGTATTTCCCTCAGTTTTTGAGAACCAAGGTATCAATCCAGTAAGAGGCTCCTCATAAGTCCCACACAACTACACAAACAAACAAGAACTCGCAGCCAATGCAATAAAGGGGTTGTCTATCACTTCACGGCCACTTGTGAAAGTGAGATCTGATAGAGATGATATGATAAGATAAATATATTTTTGTTATTTTATAATATAGATTGGAAAAGTAAAGATGCAAATAAAAGTAGGTTGAAAGCTTATATGATAAAATATAGACCTGGGGGCCATAGGTTTCACTAGTGGCTTCTCTGAAGATAGCATAAGTATTACGGTGGGTGAACAAATTACTTTCGAGTAATTGATAGAAAAGCGAATAATTATGAGATTATCTAGGCATGATCATGTATATAGGAATCACATCCCTGACAAGTATACCGACTCCTGTCTGCATCTACTACTATTACTCCACACATCAACCGCTATCCAGCATGCATCTAGAGTATTAAGTTCATAAAGAACGTAGTAACGCTTTAAGAAAGATGACATGATGTAGAGCGATAAACTCATGCAATATGATATAAACCCCATCTTTTTATCCTTGGTGGCAACAATACAATACATGCCTTGCTGCCCCTGCTGTCACTGGGAAAGGACACCGCGAGATTGAACCCAAAGCTAAGCACTTCTCCTATTGCAAGAAAGATCAATCTAGTAGGCCAAACCAAACTGATAATTCGAAGAGACTTCAAAAGATAACTTAATCACACATAAAAGAATTCATAGGAGATTCAAATATTTCTCATAGATAAACTTGATCATAAACCCACAATTCATCAGATCTCGACAAACACACCGCAAAAAGAGTTACATCGAATAGATCTCCAAGAAGATCAAGGAGAACATGGTATTGAGATTCAAAGAGAGAGAAGAAGCCATCTAGCTAATAACTATGGACCCGAAGGTCTATGGTAAACTACTCACAACTCATCGGAGAGGCTATGGTGTTGATGTAGAAGCCCTCCATGGTTGATTCCCCCTCCGGCGAAGCGCCGGCGAAGGCTCCAAGATGGGATCTCGCGGATACAGAAGGTTACGATGGTGGAAATAGTTTTTCGTGGTTGCCTTTGATGTTCTCGGGGTACGTGGGTATATATAGGAGGAAGAAGTAGGTCGATGGACGCCCGAGGGGCCCACGAGATAGGGGGGCGCGCCCTCCACCCTCGTGGCCTCCTCGATTGCTTCTTGACTTGCACTCCAAGTCCTTTGGATCACGTTCGTTCCAAAAATCATGCTCCCGAAGGTTTCATTCCGTTTGGACTCCGTTTGATATTCCTTTCCGTTGAAACACTGAAATAGGCAAAAAAACAGCAATACGGGCTCGGCCTGCGGTTAGTAGGTTAGTCCCAAAAATCATATAAAAGTGTAAAGTAAACCCATAAGCATCCAAAACGGGTAATATAATAGCATGGAATAATAAAAAATTATAGGTGCGTTGGAGACGTATCAGTGACCACCGAGACCGGCATGAATTTCAGCCAAGAGTTGCCGCCCTTCCTCCTCGGAGATACATCTTTGAAGTACTCCGGTAGCGCTTTTCTTGTAGAGTTCTCCCTCGTGAACCTTGTAGGCTTTAGAGCGCCGCACGATGCAACGCGTCTCATTCTGGTCCTCGAGGAGTTCTCTCCTATTAAGGTTGGCAAAGAAGGGTTCGGTCCATGGGGCAATGACTTCCATGATGAGATGGGCCGATGGTGTAATTTCGGTGGCTGAGCCCCCGATAATATCGGTGTGTTCGGAATCTGGGTTATAGTCGGATCCGGATTGGTGTTTCCGCTCTCCCCTTGCCATGCCACACATGGCTTGACGAGCCTTTCCGAAAAGATGTTAGGTGGGACGGGGCCGCACTTGGCACTGATGCGAGCAAGGATATCCGCCGCTTGATTACTTTCTCGAGCCACAAGGTGAAACTCGAGCCCCTCGAACCGAGTCGACATTTTGAGAATGACGTTACAGTAAGCAGCCATTGATACATCTCCAACGTATCTATAATTTTTGATTGTTCCATGCTATTATATTACCTGTTTTGGATGTTTATGGGCTTTATTTTACACATCATATCATTTTTGGGACTAACCTACTAACCGGAGGCCCAAGCCGTATTGCTGTTTTTTTGCCTATTTCAGTATTTCGAAGAAAAGGAATATCAAATGGAGTCCAAATGGAATGAAACCTTCGGAAGCGTGATTTTTGGAACGAACATGATCCAGAGGAATTGGAGTGCAAGTCAAGAAGCAGCCGAGGCGGCCACGACAGGTAGGGTGGCCCCCCTCCTATAGGGCACGCCCCCCTCTCTCGCGGGCCCCTCGGGCGGCCACCGATGTACTTCTTACTCCTATATAAGCCTACATACCCCAAAAACATCCAGGGAGCAACCGAAGAAATATTTCTGCCACCGTAACCTTCTGTATCCGTGAGATCCCATCTTGGAGCCGTTGCCGACGTTCTTCCAGAGGGGGAACCCACCACGGAGGGCTTCTACATCAACACCATAGCCCTTCCGATGAGTTGTGAGTAGTTTACCACAGACCTTCGGGTCCATTGTTATTATCTAGATGGCTTCTTCTCTCTTTTTGGATCTCAATACAATGTTCTCCCCCTCTCTTGTGGAGATCTATTCGATGTAAACTCTTTTTGCGGTGTGTTTGTCGAGATCCGATGAATTGTGGGTTTATGATCAAGTTTATCTATGAATAATATTTGATTCTTCTCTGAATTCTTTTATGTATGATTGAGTTATCTTTGCAAGTCTCTTTGAATTATCGGTTTGGTTTGGCCTACTAGATTGATATTTCTTGCCATGGGAGAAGTGCTTAGCTTTGGGTTCAATCTTGCGGTGTTCTTACCCAGTGACAGAAAGGGTTGCAAGACACATATTGTATTGTTGCCATCAAGGATATAAAGATGGGCTTTATATCATATTGCTTGAGTTTATCCCTCTACATCATGTCATCTTGCTTAATGCGTTACTATGTTCTTATGAACTTAATACTCTAGATGCATGTTGGATAGCGGTCGATGTGTGGAGTAATAGTAGTAGATGCAGGCAGGAGTCGGTCTACTTGTTGCGGACGTGATGCCTATATACATGAGCATGCCTAGATAATCTCATAATTATTCGCTTTTCTATCAATTGCTTGACAATAATTTGTTCACCCACCGTAGTACTTATGCTATCTTGAGAGAAGCCTCTAGTGAAACCTATGGCCCCCGGGTATATCTCTTATCATATTTACTTCCAATCTACTTTTATTTGCATCTTTATTTTTTGCATCTATATTATAAAATACCAAAAATATATTTATCTTATTATACTATCTCTATTAGATCTCACTTTAGCAAGTGGTCGTGAAGGGATTGACAACCCCTTTATCGCGTTGGTTGCGAGTTCTTTGTTTGTTTGTGTAGGTTCGTGGGACTTGTGAGGAGCCTCCTACTAGATTGATACCTTGGTTCTCAAAAACTGAGGGAAATACTTACGCTACTATTGCTGCATCAACCTTTCCTCTTCAAGGAAAACCAACGTAAGCTCAAGACGTAGCAAGAAGGATTTCTGGCGCTGTTGCCTGGGAGGTCTTCGCTCAAGTCAAGACATACCAAGTACCCATCACAAACTCATCTCCCTCGCATTTACATTATTTGCCATTTGCCTCTCATTTTCCTCTCCCCCACTTCACCCTTGCCGTTTTATTCGCCCTCTCTTTCGCAATCTCCTCTCTCTTTTTCGTTGCCTTTTTCTGTTTGCTTGTGTGTTAGATTGTTTACTGTGTCGTTATGTCTAGTCCTCCTATCCTTGTTATCACTCCCGAACATGAAATTCTCAATTAAGCAAAGGGAGGGAGAAAATTTAAAAGATGCTTGGCATAGAATTTGGAATGCTCAAAATAAATCCACTAGGAAGCTTTCTACTTTCGTTCTTGTTCGCAATTTTTATGTAGGCATTACTCATTGGAATAGATGTGTTCTTGATACAGTTGCCGGAGGGGATTTCTTGAATAGCCACACGTTTGAAGCTTATAATGCTATGTTAGATTTGTTTGGCTCACCACCTCTTTTGGTTAATGGAACTGTTTTAACTTTGGAACATGTTATGCAACGGCTTGAGGTAATTGAAAATAAAATTGCCACTGTTGAGTTAATTGAAAATTTGGATAAAAATATTTATATTCAAATTACCCAATACGGATCTAGGGTTGGAGTCACCTTGAAAAATCTTAAAGAGAAAGAACCTATAGTTAATGAAAAATTAGATCTAGATTCTGCAAGAATTGGTAAACTTGAGGATATCATTACTAACTTAGGTTCTGAGTTTTCTTCCATGAAAAACAC
This sequence comes from Triticum dicoccoides, assembly GCF_002162155.2. Classification (NCBI taxonomy): domain Eukaryota; kingdom Viridiplantae; phylum Streptophyta; class Magnoliopsida; order Poales; family Poaceae; genus Triticum; species Triticum dicoccoides. Next base: position 503,912,599 of record NC_041391.1, read on the forward strand.
TCCAAAAATCCCTACCAAAACTGCCAAGTTTATTTATGTTCCTAAAAATAAGGGTGAAACTTCTAATAAGGGAGACACGGATCTCAAATCCATAAGTGATCATCCCAATTGTCTCTCTATCAATAAAGAAACTTCTTCTACAAATGAATTTCTTGAATTTTTGCCTAAAGGTTTTATCATTGCTAAAAAGGGAGAAACCCCTAAAGATTATAAGTGCTCTATTGATGAATCAAGTACCAAAGATGGCACTACTTAGATCTATCTTCGCTTTTATGCCTAGCTAGGGGCGTTAAACGATAGCGCTAGTTGGGAGGCAACCCAATTTTCTTTGTGTTTTTTGTTTTTGTTCCTATTTAGTAATAAATTTTGCATCCACTTTCTGTTTAGATGTGTTTTTATCTTTTAATTAGTGTTTGTGCCAAGTAGAACCTATAGGATAACCTATGATGATAGTTGATTTGATTCTGCTGAAAAACACAAACTTTGTGCTCACAAGAAAAAATTCAATAAATCACAGAAACGTGATTTTGCATTGATTATTTTTGCTGATCATCAATAAAAAAATTGTACAGTACGTCCTATTTTTGTAGAATTCGAGATTCAGAAGTTTGCGTTAGTTACAGATTGCTACAGACTGTTCTGTGTTTGACAGATTCTGTTTTTCATGTGTTGTTTGCTTATTTTGATGCATCTATGGCTAGTATGTAAGGGTATGAACCATAGAGAACTTGGAATACAATAGGTTTAACACCCAAATAAATAAAGAATGAGTTCATTAAAGTACCTTATGTGGTGGTTTTGTTTTCTTTCACTAACAGAGCTTATGAGATTTCCTGTTGAGTTTTGTGTTGTGAAGTTTTCAAGTTTTTGGTAAAGCTTTTATGGACTATGGAATAAGGAGTACCACGATCCTAAGCTTGGGGATGCCCATGGCACCCCAAGATATTCAAGGATAGCCAAAAGCCTAAGCTTGGGGATGCCCCGGGAAGGCATCCCCTCTTTCGTCTTCGTTCATTGGTAACTTTACTTGGAGCTATATTTTTATTCGCCACATGATATGTGTTTTGCTTGGAGCGTCGTGTATTATATTAGTAATTGCTTTTTAGTTTACCACAATCATCCTTGCTGTACACACCTTTTTGGAGAATCCTATTTTATTAGAATTTGCTAGAATACTCTATGTGCTTCGCTTATATCTTTTGAGCTTGATAGTTTTTGCTCTAGTGCTTCACTTATATCTTTTAGAGCATGGCGGTGGATTAATTTTGAAGAAATTGATAGTCTCTCATGCTTCACTTATATTATTTTTAGAGTCTTTTAGAACAGCATGGTATTTGCTATGGTTACAAATTTGGTCCTAGAATGATGAACATCCAAGTTGGGTATAATAAAAACTATCATAAAAAGTGCATTAAACACTAGGATCAATTTTGATGCTTGATAATTGTTTTGAGATATAAAGGTAGTAATGTTAGGGTCATGCTAGTGGATAATTATTAAATTGAGAAATACTTTTGTTGAAGTTGGCAAGTCCCATAGCATGCACGTATGGTAAAATTTGTGTGACAAATTTGTTGCATGAGGTGCTCTTTTGATTGTCTTCCTTATGAGTGGCAGCCGGGGACGAGCGATGGTCTTTTCCTACGAATCTATCCCTCTTTGGGCATGCATAGTAGTACTTTGCTTTGAGGTCTAAGTAGACTTTTGCAATAAGTATATAAGTTCTTTATGACTAATGTGACTCCATGGATATACGCACACTCATCCTTCCACTTTGTTAGCTTTTCTTATTACCGTGCAACTTTCGCCGGTATCACGAACCCATTATTTACCTTACTCAAAACAGCCACCATACCTACCTATTATGGCATTTCCATAGCCATTCTGAGATATATTTCCATGTAACTTTCCACCATTCCGTTTACTATGACACGTTTCATCATTGTCATATTGCTCTTTGCGTGATCATGTAGCTAACATCGTATTTGTGGCAAGGCCACCTTCATAATTTTCATACATGTCACTCTTGATTCATTGCATATCCCGGTACACCGCCGGAGGCATTGATATAGAGTCATATCTTGTTCTAGCTTTGAGTTGTAATTTTTGAGTTGTAAATCAATAAAAGTGTGATGATCTTCATTATTAGACCATTGTCCCAGTGAGGAAAGGATGATGAAGACTATTATTCCCCCACAAGTTGGGATGAGACTTCGGACTTTATAAAAATAAAAGAGGCCAAAGAAGCCGACCAAAAAATAAAAAAAATAAAAGGAAAAAAAGAAAAAAAGAAAAAAGAAAAAAAGAGAAAAAGAGAAAAAGAAAAAAAAAATAAAATGAGAGAAAAAGAGGGAAGGGACAATTGCTAAAATCTCTTTTTCCGCAGTTGTGCTTCAAAGTAGCACCATGATCTTCATGATAGAGAGTCTCCTATGTTGTCACTTTCATATACTAGTGGGAATTTTCATTATAGAACTTGGCTTGCATATTCCAATGATGGGCTTCCTCAAAGTGCCCTAGGTCTTCGTGAGCAAGCAAGTTGGATGCACACCCACTTAGTTTCTTTTGATGAGCTTTCATACATTTATAGCTCTAGTGCATCCGTTGCATGGCAAGCCCTACTCACTCACATTGATATCTATTGATGGGCATCTCCATAGCCCGTTGATACGCCTAGTTGATGTAAGACTATCTTCTCCCTCTTTTTGTCCTCACAACCACCACAATAGACCACAATAGTGCTATGTCCATTGCTTTCGCTCATCTATTGCGTAAGAGTTGAAAAAAGCTGAAGCGCGTTAAAAAGTATGAACCAATTGATCGGCTCGTCATCGGGGTTGTGCATGATGGGAGTATTTTGTGTAATCAAAATGAAGCATGGCCTAACTATATGATTTTGTAGGGATAAGCTTTCTTTGGCTAAGCTATTTTGATAGGACGTGATTATTTGTTAGTATGCTTTGAAGCATTATTATTTTTATGTTTTGTAAGCTTTTATCTTGAATCATTTGGAATGGAACATTGATGCCACAATAGAGAAAATTACATTGAGAATTATGCTAGGTAGCATTCCACATCAAAAATTCTGTTTTTATCATTTACCTACTCGAGGATGAGCAGGAATTAAGCTTGGGGATGCTTGATACGTCTCCAACGTATCTATAATTTTGGATTGTTCCATGCTATTATATTACTTGTTTTGGATGTTTATGGGCTTTATTTTACACATTATTATCATTTTTGGGACTAACCTACTAACCGGAGGCCCAACCCGTATTGCTCTTTTTTGCCTATTTCAGTATTTCGAAGAAAAGGAATATCAAATGGAGTCCAAACAGAATGAAACCTTCGGAAGCGTGATTTTTTTAATGAATGTGATCCAGAGGACTTGGAGTGCAAGTCAAGAAGCAGCCGAGGCGGCCACGAGAGGGTAGGGCGCCCCCCCTATAGGGCGAGCCCCCTGTCTCGTGGGCCCCTCGGGAGGCCACCGATGTACTTCTTCCTCCTATATATGCCTACATACCCTGAAAACATCCAGGGAGCAACCAAAGAAATATTTCCACCACCATAACCTTCTATATCCGCGAGATCCCATCTTGGAGCCGTCGTCGGCGTTCTTCCAGATGGGGAATCCACCATGGAGGGCTTCTACATCAACACCATAGCCTTTCTGATGAGTTGTGAGTAGTTTACCACAGACCTTCGTGTCCATAGTTATTAGCTAGATGGCTTATTCTCTCTTTTTGGATCTCAATACAATGTTCTCCCCCTCTCTTGTGGAGATCTATTTGATGTAAACTCTTTTTGCGGTGTGTTTGTCGAGATCCAATGAGTTGTGGGTCTATGATCAAGTTTATCTATGAATAATATTTGATTCTTCTCTGGATTCTTTTATGTATGATTGAGTTACCTTTGCAAGTCTCTTCGAATTAACGGTTTGGTTTGGTCTACTAGATTGAAATTTCTTGCCATGGGAGAAGTGCTTAGCTTTGGGTTCAATCTTGCGGTGTTCTTACCCAGTGACAGAAAGGGTTGCAAGACACGTATTGTATTGTTGCCATCGAGGATAAAAAGATGGGGTTTATATCATATTGCTTGAGTTTATCCCTCTACATCATGTCATCTTGCTTAATGCGTTACTCTGTTCTTATGAACTGAATACTCTAGATGCATGCTGGATAGCGGACGATGTGTGGAGTAATAGTACTAGATGTAGGCAGGAGTCGGTCTACTTGTTGTGGATGTGATGCCTATATACATGATCATGCCTAGATAATCTCATAATTATTCGCTTTTCTATCAATTGCTTGACAGTAATTTGTTCACCCACCGTAGTACTTATGCTATCTTGAGAGAAGCCTCTAGTGAAACCTATGGCCCCCGGGTCTATCTCTTATCATATTTCCTTCCAATCTACTTTTATTTGCTTTTGTATTTTCTGCATCTATATTATAAAATACCAAAAATATATTTATCTTATCATACAATCTCTATTAGATCTCACTTTCGCAAGTGGCCGTGAAGGGATTGACAACCCCTTTATCGCGTTAGTTGCGAGTTCTTTGTTTGTTTGTGCAGGTCCGTGGGACTTGTGAGGAGCCTCCTACTGGATTGATACCTTGGTTCTCAAAAACTGAGGGAAATACTTACGCTACTATTGATGCATCACCCTTTCCTCTTTAAGGAAAACCAACACAAGCTCAAGACGTAGCAGCCATCTTCGGATCTTTTGCATCGAAATCTCCATTTATCTGAGATATTGCAAGGTTTGAGTCCCCGCGCACTTCTAGGCGTTGTATGCCCAGGGAGACGGCCATCCGAAGAGCATGTAATAAGGCCTCATATTCGGCTGCATTGTTGGAGTCCGTGTATAATATTTGGAGTACGTACTAAACTGTATCTCCAATGGGGGATGATACAACGCCTGCTCCTAAGCCTGCCAACATTTTGGAGCCGTCGAATTGCACGACCCAGTTGGAATATGTGTCGTACTCTTTAGGGAGTTCGGCCTCTGTCCATTCGGCAACGAAGTCGGCCAGTACTTGAGATTTAATGGCCCGGCGCGGTTTGTATGTTATGTCGAATGGGAGGAGCTCAATGGCCCACTTGGCAATCCGGCACGTGGCATCGCGGTTGTTTATTATGTCATTGAGTGGTACCTCGGAGGTCACAGTTATTGAGCACTCTTGAAAGTAGTGTCGTAGCTTCCGGGATGCCATGAAGACCGCGTATGCTATTTTTTTGGTAATGAGGGTACCGGGATTTGCATGGTGTGAGGACAGTGGATACGTAGTGTACCGGCTTCTGAAGCGGGAATTTGTGTTTGTCCTCCTCTCGTTCGACGACGAGCACCGCACTTACGACTTGGTGTGTGGCCGATATGTATAATAACATGGGTTCGCCGACGTTTGGTGCGGCCTGGTATGTCTTGAGCTTGCGTTGGTTTTCCTTGAAGAGGAAAGGGTGATGCATCAATAGTAGCATAAGCATTTCCCTCATTTTTTGACAACCAAGGTATTAATCCAGTAGGAGGCTCCTCAAAAGTCCCTCGCACCTACACAAACAAACAAAGAACTCGCAACCAACACAATAAAGGGGTTGTCAATCCCTTCACGGCCACTTGCGAAAGTGAGATCTGATAGAGATAGTATGATAGGGTAAATATATTTTTGGTATTTTATGATATAGATTGGAAAAGGAAAGATGCAAATAAAACTAGATTGAAAGCTTATATGATAAAAGATAGACCCCAGGGCCATAGGTTTCACTAGTGGCTTCTCTCGAGATAGCATAAGTATTACGGTGGGTGAACAAATTATTGTCGAGCAATTGATAGAAAAGAAAATAATTATGAGATTATCTAGGCATGATCATGTATATAGGCATCACGTCCGCAACAAGTAGACCGACTCCTGCCTGCATCTACTACTATTACTCCACACATCGCCCGCTATCCAGCATGCATCTAGAGTATTAAGTTCATAAGAACAAAGTAATGCATTAAGAAAGATGACATGATGTAGAGGGATAAACTGAAGCAATATGATATAAACCCCATCTTTTTATCCTCGATGGCAACAATACAATACGTGCCTTGCAACCCCTGCTGTCACTGGGTAAGGACACCGCAAGATTGAACCCAAAGCTAAGCACTTCTCCCATGGCAAGAAAAATCAATATAGTAGGACAAACAAACTGATAATTCGAAGAGACTTGCAAAGATAACTCAATCATACATAAAAGAATTCAGAGGAGATTCAAATATTTCTCATAGATAAACTTGATCATAAACCCACAATTCATCGGATCTCGACAAACACACCGCAAAAAGAGTTACATCGAATAGATCTCCACAAGAGAGGGGGAGAACATGGTATTGAGATCCAAAAAGAGAGAAGAAGCCATCTAGCTAATAACTATGGACCCAAAGGTCTGTGGTAAACTACTCACAACTCATCGGAAGGGCTATGGTGTTGATGTAGAAGCCCTCCATGGTCGATTCCCCCTCCGGCGGAGCACCAGCGAAGGCTCCAAGATGGGATCTCGTGGATACAGAAGGTTACGGTGGTGGAAATTGTTTTTTGTTGGCTCCCCGGGTGTTTTCAGAGTAGGTGGGTATATATAGGAGGAAGAAGTAGGTCGGTGGCCGCCCGAGGGGCCCACAAGACAGGGGGCGCCTCGGTTGCTTCTTGGCTTGCAGTCCAAGTCCTCTGGATCATGTTCGTTCCAAATATCACGCTCCTGAAGGTTTCATTCCATTTGGACTCCGTTTGATATTCCTTTTCTTCGAAATACTGAAATAGGCAAAAAACAACAATACGGGCCGGGCCTCCGGTTAGTAGGTTAGTCCCAAAAATGATATAAATGTGTAAAATAAAGCCCATAAACATCCAAAATGGGTAATATAATAGCATGAAACAATAAAAAAATTATAGATACGTTGGAGACATATCACGGCCAGGATTGTGTTGCTTGCTAGAAGAGCCTTTATTTCTTCCAGTCCGGCCGTTGCCGCGTCCGTCCACTCGAAGTGATCGGTGCGTCAGAGAAGGCGATAGAGTGGCAACGCCTTTTCTCCTAGTCCGGAGATAAAGCGGCTTAAAGCTGCCACATATCTGGATAGTTCTTGGACTTGTTTGAGGTCTGTTGGCGTTGCCAGCTGGGACAAATCTCGGATTTTAGCTGGGTTTGCCTCAATTCCTCTATTGGAAGCGATGAAGCCCAACAGTTTTCCAGTGAGAACGCCAAAAATACACTTTTCCGGATTGAGCTTGATGTCATATGTTCGGAGGTTGTCGAATGTGAGACGCAGATCGTCTATTAATGACTCGACGTGTCTAGTTTGGATGACTACGTCATCCACATATGCTTCAACTGTCTTGTCGATTTGTTTCTCCAGGCATGTTTGAATCATGCATTGGTAGGTGGCACTGGCGTTTTTGAGCCTGAAGGGCATAGTGTTGAAGCAGAAAGGCCCGTATGGGCTGATAAATGCCGTTGCGGCTTGATCGGACTCCTTCATCTTGATTTGATGGTATCCGGAGTATCCGTTGAGGAAACACAGTGAGCCATGTCCTGCGGTAGCATCGATAATCTAATCGATGTGGGGGAGGCGGAAGGGATCTTTAGGGCAGGCCTTATTGAGGTCTTTGAAATCGACACATAGGCACCATGATTTATCCTTCTTTGGTACATTCACCAGGTTTGCTAGCCAGTCCGGGTGTTTTATTTCTATGATGAATCCAGCCTCGAGTAACTTGGCTAGCTACTCCCCCATAGCTTGTTGTTTGGGCTCTTAAAAGTGCCGCAGTGTTTGCTTGACTGGCTTATATCCCTTCAATATATTGAGGTTGTGTTTGGCCAGCCTGTGTGGGCTCCCTGGCATATTAGAAGGGTGCCAGGTGATTCTGTCCCAGTTTTCGCATAGGAACGCTCGTAGTGCGGCGTCAACCGTTGGGTCCAGCTGTGCCCCGATGGATGTTGTCTTCTTGGGGTCCGTCGGGTGGACTCGGAATTTGACTATTTCGTTTGCTGGTTTAAAGGAGGTGGATTTGGGTCGCTTGTCCAGGATCACATCATCCCTATCCACTATGGAGCGCAATGTGGTTAACTCTTCGGCCGCGAGGGCTCAGACAATGCCTCGAGAGCCAGGTCTGCGGTTTTGTTTTCGGTGCGGAGTGCTATGTCTAGATCACTGGTAAGAGTGATAATACCATTGGGACCGGGCATCTTGAGCTTCATATACCCGAAATGGGATATAGCTTGGAAGCATGCAAATGCATCTTGCCCTAATAAGGCGTGATATCCACTATTGAATGGGGCCACTTAAAAGGTTATCTCTTCGGACCGTTAATTCTCCGGCGTGCCGAATACCACATCGAGTGTGATTTTTCCTGCGCATCGCGCCTCCCGATTAGGAATGATTCCTTGGAAGGGCCTGCTACTTTGCTCAATGCGGCTCTTGTCTATTTCCATTTTGTTGAGAGTTTCCTCATCAATGAGGTTTAGTTCGCTGCCGCCGTCCATGAGCACTTTGGTAAGCCGAAAGTCGTCCATGATCAGACCGAGGACCAATGCAGCTGGTGCCCGGACTGTTCTGAATTTTGGTTCGTCACTGGCAACGAAAGTTATGGCCGTGTCATTCCAGGGGTTTATTGCTGCAACTTGGCAGACTTCAGCAGGTCGCGGAGTGCCCTTTTGCGCCTATTGTTTGAGGCGAAAGTCTTGAAGACTGTCAATACTGTAGGGTCGTTGTCTTCCATGGGATGTTGCTCTGCGGTATTTTTGGTGAGGAGATCCTCGCCGCTCTTGGCCACTTGCTGGAGTATCCAACATGCTCTAAAGCTCTGGGTTGGTACGGTATCCGGTGTTGTGTGTATTTTGCATGGCCTATCGAGCCATCCCTCCAGAACGGTTCCGTGCTCCGTATTGGGCTTTGATTTCTTTACTATTGGATCGGGTGACCAACGAGGGTGCGCCCTTTTTGTTCGGACGAGGGGCCGAGTGGAAGTTGGTGGCTCCCAAGGAGCTGCCTGGGTTTTCCAACCGCTTTCCATTGCACAGTACTTCCGTACTATGGTTGCCAAGTCAGCAAAGTGTAATACGTGACTGTGGTTAATTGCACTGAGGATTCCCTCGTCCGTGCAATTGTTGCAAAATAATGAGATCGTGTCTTCGTCGCAGCAATCTTTGATCTTGTCTTTAACAAGGAGGAATCTAGCCCAAAAGTGATGGACTGTCTCCTTGGACTGCTATCGTATACACATGAGATCGTGTATATCGGGGTGGGTGGGTGGAAATGAATCCGAACCCTGGCACAATTCGGGGTTAGGAGCTTGAGGAACTTCCGAGCTTAACAGTTGGGGCTCCGGGATGTCAACCGATTTTATAGGTCCACCGTCCGGCTCTAGGCTTGGAGGACGGGGCACATCCTTCCGCAGACGGATGTCCAGTTCCTCGAGTTCAGAAATCCGAACGTAGTTCATCTTCAGTACATGGGACGAGTTGTTGCATCTCTCCTCTACTACCGCTATCTGATGGAAGATCGGCGGAGACTTGATTTCTCTCTAATCGGGTTTAAGCCCAATCCGATCATGATGTGTAGCGACCACCAAGGCGGCGATGCGATCCAGGAGTTTGTTTAAAGATGACAACTCTGTTGGATCCATCTGTTTGGAGTATTCTGAGTTGATGCGGAGGCGATTTTCGATGACCCGAGAAGTCATCGTCGGCTCGACGGACGAACAGGCGGTCATAGTGAAGCCGCCCAGCCGGAGGGTTTGGCCTGAGGCTAGGGCTCCTCCGGAGGTGATGTTGTCCTTGATAACAAGGCGAGCCATCAATCCTGTCTTCGACGTCACAGCAGAACTCTCAATGAAAGCACCAATGTTGGTGTCAAAATCAGCGGATCTCGGGTAGTGGGTCCTGAACTGTGCGTCTAAGGTCGATGGTAATAGGAGACGGGGGACATAATGTTTACCCAGCTTCGGGCCCTCTCTATGGAGGTAGTACCCTACTTCCTGCTTGATTGATCTTGATGAATATGAGTATTACAAGAGTTAATCTACCACGAGATCGTAATGGCTAAAACCCTAGAAGTCTAGCCTATGTGATTATGATTGCCTCTATGGACTAAACCCTCCGGTTTATATAGATACCAGAGAGGACTAGGGTTATACAAAGTCGGTTACAGAGAAAGAAATCTACATATCCGAATCACCAAGGTTGCCATCCACGCAAAGGAGAGTCCCATCCGGACACGGGAAGAAGTCTTTTGTCTTGTATCTTCATAGCCCAACATTCCAACCCATGTTAATAGTCCAGCTGTCCGAGGACCCCTTAATCCAAGACTCCCTCATCGACTATAATTTTTTCCCCACGCACTGATACACTTACCTCGCTAGTTATGTCTATCCCTTTCTTGGACACACGACGGTTGATCTTCCTATGTAGTTAGGTATGCTTACCACAACCATATCGTATCCCCTCATCATCCTTGCATACCTCCCGACCCGTCTCTCACACGCACGTGCATAGACAGACATACATCCCCCACCCTCTCTTATTGATATTGCACTTGTACCCTCCGTTTTTCTAGCACGCCTCTCCCACCATTTGTGAGACGCCACTCCACCACCAACCCTCTGACACTCTACCTTTGTCTTTCTCCCAACCTTATTCCTCTGCTACACATTTCCATGGATGCTGATCAATCTCCCTCAATACATAGCTAGGTCTCTCTCCTTCCCCACACATATACTAGTCGGTCGATCTCTGCCCCCTCGCCCCCACACACACCGGTAGTTGAATGTTGTAGGTAGGTATCCATGCCATAGAGAAAAACTACACCTCTACCCTCTCAAATTCCAGTAGGCCAGCCGCCCTGTATCTTTGACGTGGGCAAACACAAATTCGATGGCACTCTTTATCGATCACGTAGCCACACACTTCATCCCTGTTTTCAATTCTATCGATATCTCACATCCATGACTCTGTTTCACACATATTGCATATGTTACGTTTTTTTGTTTGAGATATCATCAACACATTGCCTCTGTTTCCCACAAACCATCTCTCTCACACCCACCCATGTGCGTACCTGCACCTAAAGAAGAGGTGCACACAGGACACATGTACTCACGCCTCGTTCTCGACCACACCCGCGCGGGTACACGGCGGAGTTCATTTCTATACGAAAAGGCAGCCCACGTGATAATTTGATGCGTGTAGCGGTTGTTTACTCGAAGGAGGATCGGGTACCACGTCTAGATGGAACAAAGTTCGACTTGACGCGTTAGTATTAAATAAAGTTATATACTCCTCAATGGCACGTACAGAATATAAAACAATTGCCATGGGGAAATGGAAAAATGGGTTTGTCTCTCGTCACACCATCTCCCACAAGGCGGCGGTGGCCTCTCTCTCTCAACGTTGGTCAGTGATCCGGCTGCATCCCGTCTGCCGGCGGAAAGGGAGGATGTGCATCGTCTCTCCGTTCGACAGTGTTGAGGCAGCACGCCTCGATCTGCGGTACCTGCGGTTCTCTCTGACCAAGCCCCGACGCGGTAGGGCCTTCGCCACTTGCTTGCTGCCACAGTATGGGTAGATCCCTACCGCCGGCGCCCTCCTAGTAACATCCTGACAACCCTCAAGTACAGCTTCCTCCGGCCTTGCTCCACTGCCCATCTTCCCACATTGCTGCATGTGGATCTTCTTTAGTTGTTTGCTTAAAACGTATCTTGGCCGACATACTTTCCATCTTGCAATCTCGTCCTCAAACCATTTTTGATAAACCACCATGTGGGATCTTTCCCTTATTACATGGAATATGCTTCTTTTTTGTCGGCGTATGTGTCTTGAACTCGTGTTATTGGGCAGTAATTGTTTCCTTTCTACCTCCTTTTGCAAATAGGGATATCCATTTTCACCTCGTTGCTATTGCGACCTTTTGGTGAACTGCACAAATCACTTTTTTCTTAAGAGTGTTTTGTGCAGTTCCGCCAAAATGTCACATGGGCAACGTTTTTACATTTCTGTGGGACTGCAGAAAGGGAGATTAGTTTTGCTATCCTCCTCATCCAACTCCGTGCCTAATCTTCTCTAACAAGTAGTTAGTCCTAAAGAGAGATCGTAGAGGTGATCGGCTTCTATTTGTGTGTGTTATGTTTCATCATCTAGTTCCACTATTATTGTAATCACACTGACTAGATATCTTTGCAAGCAGGGATGGTCCGCTCAATTTTAGTGGAGCTGCACAAAATGATCGGACTATGGTGTCCTCCATACACCTCTTTTTTGGCTACAGAGCTGGGTGAAACTAGCTGCCAAGCCATGAACACTGTGCCAAGGAAATGGAGCCATGCCTACGAACAACATCAATCAATTATATATTTTTCTTTATTTGTACACCTTCTCACAACTTTGTCTTCAGTTGTGATGTGAATATTGGCGCTGATCTGCGAACCATTGAGATGCATTAGCAGCCATGGTAGTTTCATTTGTATTTGATGGAATGTTGTAACGAGATAATCTTGAGGCAAGACACATGAATCCTAAGTTGAAACCTTTTTTTCCTGCGGGAACCAAAGTTGAAGCCTTCATAGCATCACAGTAAAATTTCATTAAAATTATGCGTATATATAAACAATCCTGAAGGATTGATAGCAATGCCAGAAACAATTTAACTTTGTTTCGCCGACATGTGGGGCATCCTTCATCTGGCTCCATCTGCCATGCAAAAATATTGAGTGCACAACTGATGGGAAAGATTCACCCCGGTCATTGCACCGCAGTAGTAATGACTAGTGAGCAGTCAAATCACAGAGCCCCACCTTCGCCACAGTAAGTTGCTTGGACGAAGCAACCATCATTTCTCTGTTCCTCGAATCCACTGGTACTCCCATATTCCCAGAGTAATAAGTTGCTCGGGCGAATCAACCATCACTTATCCTTTCCCACAGTAAGTACTAGTACCTCCTTTTTTTACTCTAGAAACAACCACACACGAATATTGGACGGTAGCAGCCATGGTAGCTGCACAGTAGTACTAGCAAACACTCACCAGTAGTAGTAGTTCATTGGTTGGTTTCGATTTTTGATTCAGTTGTTGTGGTGCTACCGTCCAATATTCGCATGTGGTTGTTTCTAGAATAAAAAAGGAGGTACCCCTACTTATGTTACTCCCACTACGCCTATCCTAAGCTTAGTATGTGACCTTGCGCTTGGCTCTTCGCCTCTTCCGAAAGTCGATGTTCTACAGTAGTACTTCTGACAATCTGACAACAAATGAATTGTTGCACGTCCACCGCTTGTAAGAAAAAGTTCCTCCTTGTGATGCGAGCCACCGCGCACACATTGGAGAGGGAGAAGGCATAGTAAGCAAGCTTCTCGTCGTTCTGCGAGTTGACGGGACAAGTCAAAGTTATTTAGTACATACTCTCAAAAGGGCTGACCATGTCATAGCTACCATCCCGTGCTCCGTCGTTGAGTACGTACACTATTCACGTGCCATCGAGGAGAAAAAATATTGAGTAGTAGGTGCCATCGGAGTGCTCGACTCACTTATGCACTGCTTATCTAATTATCTCCATTTTCTTGCATGACATGTGAACCTTGATGCTAGATGTCTCGCGTGTTGTCAAAAGGATGAACAAAGCTCACATAAAAAAAGAGTTGTAGAACATAGATTCCCGACGACCGAGAAGGAGGAACCTCGCGGTGGAGCATCTGCAAGGAACCTTGGGTGTTTCCCCCTGTTTTTTGCCACCTGCTCACCTATAAACAAATAAAAGAACATGAACTCTTTGCTAACCACTAGAGACGATACATTAGGATGCTAAGTTGAAGATGTTTTACAGTTTATATTGATAACCACGCAACAAGACACGCATGTACAAGACGCATGCAGCCATGCATGTACACACGTCAACACACTAACTCCATCCGATCTAACTCACACACATACGCGGACAGCATGGAGCACACAACGCATGTACACAACACGTGCATGCACACACACTCGGCCGCAGAATGCACGTGAATAACACATGCATGTGCACACACTCAGCTGCATGGAGGCATGCGCCATCTGCTGTGACGTCTGGTTTGTCGTACTACGGAGAAGCTCGCACACAACGACGCCTATGCATCTCTTGCAGCACCTCTGTGCCGTCATTGCTCAATGACTAGTCAGAGATGAAGACGACCACAACCTCAGCCTTAGAGCTACTAGCACCGATGAAAAAACACGCACTCTGCATGCGCATGAGCATGTACGAAGTTCCCACGACGTGGTGCGTCCCCAGTCACCTCTACTCCTTCTGTGCACGTTCTCTATCAAGGCGGCTGCATGCCTAGTGATGATGTGGCTGCACATTGTCACCACAGATATGTTACTATAGAGGTAGTAACATAGACTAGTGTCATATGCATGAAACTACTAGTGAGTATGGGAGCACATAATATTCCCCGCCCGGACCGATCCCAAGTTGGCTTCTCACCTTCTTGGCCCAACAAAAACCCATCCCCCCTCCCGCGCGCATTTCCTGCCCTGTGCCAGCTGAGCCCGCCGCTCCACATTGATGGCAAGTCAAGGCGACACGGCCTCTCACTGCTTCCATCGTTGAAGCGCTGCGCCGACCGAGGGCACTGCCCGCTGTACGCCCGGTGTTTCAGACTACACAGTGGAGAGTAACTTTACAACAAGTACTACAATTAGATGACATAAGCAGGCTATAAGGATTTAAATATAGTATTTGTGCTTAGTTAAAGGAGAGAGAAGAGAAGCGGGTTGTAAACTTGTAGCCGGTTGTAGCAGGAGCCCCAACATACTTTGTGAGACAAAAGGTGGGGCCATTATTAATGATATAGTATTTATACTAAAGGGACTAACGGATGCCTTAATTACTCATTTTTTTGGGACAAACCTTGGTGGGGCTATTATTGACATGGGCGTCGGGTTTGGGGGCCAAAGGCCTACTATTGTACTTGGTCTTACTCGCACGACCGACCTGACATGTACCCCTCAAAAAAACTTGACATGCTCTACCCTAGCCGCCACTGTATCATATTGTTTCGCACCATTCCAGATCTTAGCGCTACCACACAATTCTTCTCCAGCCCTCCTTCCAGCGTGCACGCAAAAAGGGACAACAGTCCTCCAAACCCCGCCTTTCGTGATCCTGTATGGGAGAGGGGCGATCAGGTTTTTGGGGAGCACACTCCTGTGACTGCTGCCAGCGACGACTTCCTCAATGACAGCCTTCTTCCCCGACCTCGGTAACCTCTTAATCAGTGACATGAGTGACAACATCAACCACAGCGGTTCTGCTCCCGCTGTACAATATGTGATTCTGTCCTCCTGGTTTTGTCCGCATCATTACTTTGATGTTTGGAATTGTCGTCCTGACCTATTTACAGCTGATTCAGATTAAATCTCATAGTAAATTGCTCATATATTCAACAATCCAATCCAAAAACCTGATTATAGGCAATTTACTCTGAGTGGTTTTGCTGTGCTTTTGAAGCTGCCTACTTTTAAGGGGGTGCAATATAAAAGGTGGCGCACAAGAGTAGTATATTGGTTTCAGATCATGTACTGCTATGACGCCACTATGGGTAAGCCTGAGGGCGATCTTAATCCTACACAGCAGGAAGGTTTTGAGAACATGGATACCCTCTTCAAAGCCGCCCTCCTAAGTGTTCTTGAAGATTCCATTGTGGAATCATATATGTCGTTTGACAGCGGAAAAGACATGTGGGCTGCGCTCGAGGCCATGTTTGGGGCCTCGAGCACTGGCAACGAGTTGTACGTCATGGAGCAATTCTGTGACTACAAGATGACTGATGAGCGCTCTGTTGTTCAGCAGACTCATGAGATACAATCACTCTCTTAGGAACTTGAGTACTTTAAGTGTGTGTTGCCGGACAAATTTGTTGCTGGGACCATCATTGCCAAGCTTCCACCTTCGTGGAACGATTTTGCTACTTCTTCGGAAAACAAGAGACATGATTTTTTTTGGATCTCATTAGCACTCTTGATTTTGAAGAGAAGGCGAGATCAAAAGACACACGTGCTCGGGTCGCTGAGGGAGCTTCTAGTGCCCACATGGTACACGAGAAGAACTTCTAGCCCAACCAGCCCCAAAACAACAAGAACAAATCTCAGGGGAAAGGCAAGTTTGATGCAAAGAACAAGCCGTCACATTCTACCAACTTCAAGAAGAATTGTCATTACAAGAAGGGATACAAACCTCAATTTTGGTAGCACCGCACAAAATTTATATGGCTGCATCTACCTGGTGTCAGCTAACCTCATGGTGCTCCAGGTATTCCTACATTCGTAACTAGGTACAATGACCACCGCAAGATGAAATTAGCTTATTTGTACATTGACTTGCTGATTGCAGTGCGGAACGATCCTTTCATGTGTGGAGGAGAAAACATGTAGTGCAGCCGAAGGAGGAAATCAACCAAGGACTTATGAAATTATATATAATCTTCCTCAGGCAGGTCAGTATCCCCTTCGTCCAGATGATCGTGTTTTTTCATGCCGAACTATTGATATGTGCTACTGTTTTGCAACACCGTTTAAGTATAGCTACTGTTTTCCTATCTCTTCAGATGCAGGACAATGAAGATGATTTCAGGGGAACTGCATAATATGGACTCATGTTGAGTCATCTCTATTGCCTCATGTGTTTGCTGCAAATGTGTCAGCATCAATTGCAAGATGAGGTAGCTAGCTAGCTGTGGAGTTGCCAACATGCTCAAAGTGCTCGCAACATTGAGAAGAAACAAGCATGGCCAGGAAATTAATGTGTGCGCAGGGAGGCCCTTTGCCCACAAAAGCATTGACCAATTTTCTTTATTTCCACACCTTCTCACAGCTTTGTATTGGTTATAGTATGGTGAATCATTGAGATGCATAAACATGTTGAACTTTTGTTCTTCTGAATGTTAGTATGCATACTATATCTTCTGAAGCTTAGTTTAATGTGAGTGTTTGCATCCAGTACCGCATCCTCTAATTTGGTGGATGCCAAGTTGAAAAAGGTTACAGATGAGTAGACATAAGCTGGAGGCGTCTCTTTTTTTTCTTTCAAATGGGCAATAAGCTGGAGAGTGTCTCGGGCTACCTCTACCACAAGGCCCTCCAGTACGAAAATGGGCAGCCGACTGGGCCGATACAAAACCCTATCCATCTTAAAGCCCATTTGTTTTTGTTTTTTGTGAGGAGAAGCCCATATTTCTTGAAGAAGGGGCGATCCCAGAAAAACCCTCCTTCCTCCTCGCTTCCACTTATACTCCCTTCGTCCGGGTTTATTAGGCCCATGACTCCATGAGCCAATTGCTAAGACCAAGAAGATGCACACAGAGAAAATAAATCTCCTTAATTTACTCCATAACCACCCTATTAAATAGTCCTAGTAACAAACCAGGCACATGCAATGGCTGGTGGGCACATGCATCCTGCATGCATGGCCAGTCAGCCAAGTCCATGCGCCAGCTCCAATGCAGCAACGCAAAAGAAGAGAGCGATTCTTGGGAAAGAGCGAGTAGTTAGTGCAACATGCCTTATAAACACGAACAACTTGCTATCCCGCTTCCGTCTCCCCCCAATCACCCCCGCTCCCCAATCTTCCTCACTCATTCAAAAAACCACCGTTCACCTTCTTCCTCACTCGTATAGAAAACGCCTGCGCCTCTTCTTCCACTCCTACAGAAATCCCCAGGCCTCCTTCTTCCCCACTCGCACTGCCACTAGGCTCGTCTCTGGCTACTCTGCTTAAACCCGTGAGCTCGGCGCAACGCCCACAAGGAAAATGGAGTCGACTGGCCCCAGCGCCAAGAAGATGAGGCTCCCGCTAGCGGCGATGCCGATTGTAGATCCCGCACCCGGTAGCGTGGGGAGAAGCGGCGAGCTCCCCTCCCCCCCGCCCCCCACCCAGATCTGAGGAACCGGTAGAATCTTCGGTGGACTGCATCAGCGATCTTCCGGAGGTCATCCTTGAAGAGATCATCTCGCTTCTCCCCACCAAGGATTGTTGCTGCACACAAGTCCTCTCAACTTGGTCGTGCCCTTTATGGCGCACCGCGCCCCTCGATCTGGACTGTTATCAGATAACTATCGTTCCTGAATTTGATCTTCTCAGAGCCATCGTCTCCTCTCACCAACAGGGCCCCGTTCAATGCCTCTGCATCCCAACACGCTACCTGCTGTCCATACCTGGCATGGTGGACGATTGGCTGACATCCCCTGAATTCGGAAAACTCTAGGAGTTTGAGTTGTACCATTACCACAAAAGTTTCATACCACCAACACGCCAAGAATTCGTGCCCACACCACCGTTGTCCATATCGTGGTTTTCCTCCTCTCTACACACCGCCACCTTCGCCCGGTGCCATCTACCAGACGATCTGGTACAAATGCTTTGACTCCCACTGCTAAAAAATCTTTCGCTTGTGGTGGTTTATCTGTCGGAGGCCTCACTGCACAACATCATCCACCCCGGTTGCCCTGCCCTGGAGCGCTTGCTGATTGTTTTGGGAATAGAAATCCGTATCAGTTATCTCCAAATAAAGTTGCCTCACCTTAAAAGCATTGGAATTTGTTTTGAAGGACAAAAACTCATCATCGAAGATGCCCCTTCACTTCAAAGGTTGCTCCTTCATATTGTTACAGACATTCGCAAATAATTGTTGTCTCTGCGCCCAAACTGGAGATTTTGGGTGTAATTCGTGGCCCGTTTAATGATCACAAGGAGTTGGTGTTTGGCTCCTCACTTTTTTAGGTACCGTATATTATCATCTACACATTTATAATCATAAGCTGCATTTTTCATTTGTGCGCATAAGTTTTATATCATCTTGGAGTACACTTTGGGTACTAATATTATGTTATATGCTCAATGAAGAGTTCGTCCATTGATAGCCTATCAATGCTGCTGGATTCTGCCAAGATCATATATATCAGAATGTTTAGTTTTGATCTAAACATAATTATTGGCTTGTTGTGATGCTTTCGATCTCTGGAGAATTTATATATAGAGGTGATGATTTCATGCACATTGAAAGTCCGTATATATTGTACTAGAATTAACTGTTCAGTTGTCGTTCTTTTGACATACTCTTTTTTCAGACTTTAACTGTTTTCAATCTTCATGTCTACTTAGGTGGCGTAATAAGCACCAGGATTTTCTCAGTTCTCATGACATTCGTTTGAGGACAATAACGATGGAAGGATATGCATCCAACCAGGAAAACAGAAGCTTTATCACATTCTTCCTGTTGAATGGGAGGTTACTATTGTCCATGAGGCTTAATTTTTACCACAAGAGATTTCTCACTAACGGACATGTTGAACAGCAAAAAAAGAAGTTTCAGGTGGACAAATGGGCTTCTAAATGTGCTCGACTTCAATTTACAACAAGTTTAGTCATCCTGAAATAAATATTTTTGCACAGGATGTTGATTTTATGGATCAGACCGATCCATTCGTTTGTGACTGCAAAAAAGAGTGGTTGGTTTAGATGTTACTGCCATGTTCAATCTGGGTTTTGTCTAAAAATTTGATGAACAATTAATCCTTGGGATTTTTGTACCATTTGTATGCTTGAGTTGCATGTTGTTGCCCTCGTACTCCCCTCCACCTGCCACTACACTGCTGCATCTTCCATGATTGCTGTTCGTTCCCGTCCGAGGCCTCGCCCTCATTCTCCGCCTTGGTTTGCTCGTTGTGCCTGCCGTCGTCTGGCGTTGTCAACATGGTTAAGAACCAAGAGGAATCAGGAGATGACTGTATGTGGATAGGCTGACAGTAGGACCCACCAGGGTCATTGCATTTCGCAAGCAGGTGCCTCGTTATTACAAGCCAAAAAAATACTTCCTCCTAATTGTTTGACAACTAGGTCCCACGCCATTGTCAATTTAGTCAATAAACGAGAAAATTATACAACGAGCTGATAACAGCAGGGACCCATCAACTCACCCAGTTGTTTTTTTATTTTTAGAGACGGAGCTCAACTGCGTGTTGTGCGGGGGCTGTGGCCCGTCTAGCCCACGCCTACGCTTTTATTTAAGCACATGACGAGCCTAGTTGATATATTTTTTCTTTCTAAAAATGGCTAGCCCAGTTCTTTTTTTTGGAGAATACCAAAACTGAGGCCTACTTGCTTTTATCAGCCCTGCTGGGCTGCAAATCTTTCAAGACGAGGAGGGATGTAAGTAGTAAGAAATGGGCTTCCCTAGAAAATGGGCTATAAGTTGTAAGAAATGAGCTATAAATTTTTAAACCAAAGCCAACTGACAATTGCATTAAAATATCATTTTTTCAGGATTTCTCTACTCTCTACTCTTATAAAAACCAAAGCCAACTGGCAATTACATTAAAATATCATCTTTTCTCCCACAAGATAAACTACTCACACAAATGCATCTTCATGTTCCATGCAACGAACGGGCATCTTGCTAGTTAAGATTCTAAATTTCATTCATTTTTTAGGAGAATTTTTTTGATATAATTTTTTAAAATTATTCTTAACGTGACTCGAAATTTCGTGATTTAAAGAGTTCGGACCCCACCGAAATATGCAAAATTTCGTTGAATTTTTTAGCAGTGCCCAGAATATATGGTCTATAATGCTAATAAAAAGAATATGGGCTTAAAATATCCTAAAGAATTAGCAAATGGGTTGTAAATTATTGAAAATAATGTCTAATGGGTTGTATGCTGTCTTCCACAGATTTGGAGGCTGACTTCTGGGCCTACTAGGTTGACGATGATGTTACCCTAAAAGTTTTTTGACGCGTACGCAAGGCTTTGTAAACTTAGTCAAGACAGAGTAGTGACTGTTGGATGTCCATCCAACGGCCGCCGTGCTTCTTCAATCTCTGATCTTCCTGCTCCAGCCGCCCAAACCAGCACAGACGGGACTGCCTGCTCCCTCCTCCCATGGCTGGTTGTGCTGCCTCCAGGCCATCCCTCTAACCACCCACACATCCTGTTATTTTCTAGCGACGTCAGCCTCACCCCGCAGCCGACCAGTCAGTGCTCATACTCCCCTCAGTGTGGCCATCTGCTGCGGTGGCTTTGCCGGCTCCGGGTGGTTCCCTTCCCGGGCCTCACCCTCGTCCACCGCGTTTGTGCTCTCGGCGCGGCGAGGTCAACATGGTCAACAAATAACAACCATCAGAAGAGGCTGACAGTAGGGGCCCACACCAGGAAATGCCTCCTTATTACGCGCAAAATAATGATTCATCCACCTGACAGCTGGGACCCACCAGAAGGGCCTCTATATTTTGCGAAAAAATGTTCCCCCCACTGTCAGCTCGGACCCATCGGAAGTGCCTCCTTATTACGCACAAAAAATGAATACTCCCCCTGCTAGCTGGGACCCACCATGGTGTGAGGCTGACTTTTGGTCCCACTAAGTTGACGGGGACGAAGGGCTTTGTCAACTTAGTCAATATGAACGATTCTAGCTCCAGTGACCGTATGAGGTCCATCCAACGACCGTAGTGCTTCTTCAACCTCTGGTCTTCTTGCTCCAGCCGCCCAAACCAGCGCCAGTCGTGTCGCGTGCTCTTGCCTCCCGTGGCCGGCTGTGATGCCGCGGAGGGCTCACCGCCCCATACTACTCCCACCGTTGGCCAGGCCATCCCTCTACTCACCTACACCCCCTGTTATTCTGCGGCGAGGGGAACCTCAAACCACAGCCGAACTAGTGAACCCTCATACTCCTCTACGCGTGGGAATCCACTGCCGCGTCTTCCTTGGCTGTGCGTCATCCCCTTCCTAGGCATCACCATCGTCCATCGCCCTAGTGCTCTCGATGCGGCATGGTTAATGTGGTCAAGGAATGACTTCCATCAGAAGAGTACTGTACGTTGATAGGCTGACAGTTGGGTCCACAACAACCGCAAGGAATTGGCTCTTTATTACGCGCAAAATAATTATTCCTCCACCTGACAGCAGGGACCCACCAGACAGGCCACTGTATTTCATGGAAAAACGTTTCCCCCTGACTGCTAGGACCCACCAGCTACATCTTCGCACGCAAGGAAGTGCGTCCATATTACGGGCAAAAAAACAATTCGCTCCCTGACTGCTGGGACCCACCAGCTACATCTTCACACACAAGGAAGTACCTGACAGTCGGGACCCACCTGGTCGAAGCATACGTAGCGTTGTCATTCTGGTCACGAACGTGTATGCACATACTGGTCGATGTAGAGGCGCGCACGTGTCATAGTAGAGGTGCGCATGTATCATGTACACGTACATACAGTGGTCAGTGTGCAAGAAAGAAAATACGGCCACGTACGTACATAGAGGCGGGGTCTCGAACGCCTAATCACGCATACGTACGGCCAGGGCTCGTGTAGATGGCTGGGTCGGAATGGAAAACAACATCGTCGTCGTGTTCATGGGGAGCCAATCGGCTGGGTCCGAACGGAATGCGTCATCGTGTTCATCGGGAGGGCTTGGACGAAATAGCCGATGGAAACGAGGCCTGGCGTACCACACAACGGAGGAAACGGCCTTGTGTTCGACTAGCCACGATCGAAACGGGATCGTATTCATCGGGAGGGGTCTAGTGTACCGCAAAACGGAGGAAACGGACTTCTGTTGGACCTCCTATGATCGAAACGGGGTCCTGTTGATCGGGAGGGGTGTGTCGTACTGCAAAACGGAGGAAACGGACTTGTGTTGGAGTGCTACAGTAGAAACGGGGGTCCTGTTCATCAGGAGGGGTCTGGCGTACCGCAAAACGGGACTCCATGGGATATTGTTCATCTCCACCGTCGACCTCCTCCAGCCTCCACGGGCTACTGTTCATCCACCATCAACCTCCTCCAGCCTCCACCTACGACTGTTCATCCACGGTGTCCTATTCATCCAGCCTCCACCGCATGCTACTCCACCAGCTACTGCTCAACCAGCCCTCTACACGGGCTCCTATTCAACCACTCCTCCATGTGCTACTGTTCATCCAGCCATTGACCGGCTACTGTTCAACCAGCCCTCCACGGGGCCGTCCTGTTCATCCAGCCCTCCACGGGGTCCTGTTCATCCAGCCCCAACCGTCTTGATCGATCGGGGTCCTGTTCATCCAAAGGCAACCACGGGATCCTGTTCATCCACCCCCACCGAGGACTATTCATCCAAACCCCCCCAGCAACGCTCACTGTTCATCAAGGGAAGGAGGCAGCATGGTTCGATCGGCTTTAGTTAGCAGCAGTAGCGAAGGAATCACTCGGGTTCACTAACGTAGCTAGTGTAATCGCTCGGGTTCAGTTAGAGCCCAACGCCTCGCTCGGGTTCAGTTAGAGCCCAACACCTCGCACCCACGTGTGAACGGTACGAGAGAAACGCGCATCGCTCGGCCCCCGACCACCCACCATAACCGGGAACTGAAGGAAATATGCCCTAGAGGCAATAATAAAGTTATTATTTATTTCCTTATTTCATGATAAATATTTATTATTCATGCTAGAATTGTATTAACCGGGAATTTAATACATGTGTGAATACATAGACAAACATAATGTCACTAGTATGCCTCTACTTGACTAGCTCATTGAATCAAAGATGGTTAAGTTTCCTAGCCATAGACATGAGTTGTCATTTGATTGATGGGATCACATCATTAGAAAATAATGTGATTGACTTGACCCATTCCGTTAGCTTAGCACTTGATCGTTTAGTATGTTGCTATTGCTTTCTTCATGACTTATACATGTTCCTATGACTATGAGATTATGCAACTCACGTTTACCGGAGGAACACTTTGTGTGCTACCAAACGTCACAACGTAACTGGGTGATTATAAAGGTGCTCTACAAGTGTCTCCGAAGGTACTTGTTGAGTTGGCGTATTTCGAGATTAGGATTTGTCACTCCGATTGTCGGTAATGCACATCACTATAAGCCTTGCAAGAAATGTGACTAATGAGTTAGTTGCGGGATGATGCATTACATAACGAGTAAAGAGACTTGCCGGTTACGAGATTGAACTAGGTATTGAGATAGCGACGACCGAATCTCGGGCAAGTAACATACCGATGACAAAAGGAACAACGTATGTTGTTATACGGATTGACCGATAAAGTTCTTCGTAGAATATGTGGGAGCCAATATGAGCAGCCAGGCTCCGCTATTGGTTATTGACCAGAGACGTGTCTCGATCATGTCTACATAGTTCTCAAACCCGTAGGGTCCGAACGCTTAACGTTCAGTGACCATCGGTATTATGAGTTTATGTGTTTTGATGTACCGAAGGTAGTTCAGAGTCCCGGATGAGATTGAGGACATGAGAGCAGTCTCAAAATGGTCTAGACGTAAAGATCGATATATTGGACGACTATATTCGGACTTCGGAAAGGTTCTGAGTGATTCGGGTATTTTTCGGAGTACCGGAGAGTTACGGGAATTTGCCGGGGAGTATATGGGCCTTATTGGGCTTTAGGGGAAAGAGAGAGGGGAGGCTGCACGCCCCCCAAGGCTTAGTCCGAATTGGACTAGGGGGAGGGGCGGCGCCCCTCCTTCCTTCTCTTCTCTTTTCCCTTTCCTTCTCTCCTACTCCTACTACTTGGAAGGGCTCCTAGTTCTACTAGGAAAGGGGGAATCCTACTCCCGGTGGGAGTAGGACTCCCCTAGGGCGCGCCATAGAGAGGGCCAGCCCTCCCCCCCTCCACTCCTTTATATACGGGGAGAGGGGCACCCCTTGGAGACACAACAATTGACCATTGATCTCTTAGCCGTGTGCGGTGCCCCCTCCACCATATTCCACCTCGGTAATATCGTAACGGTGCTTAGGCGAAGCCCTGCGTCGGTAGAATCATCAACACCGTCATCACGCCATCGTGCTGACGGAACTCTCCCGCAAAGCTCTGCTGGATCAGAGTTCATGGGACGTCATCGAGCTGAACATGTGCTAAACTCGGAGGTGCCGTACGTTCTGTACTTGGATCGGTTGGATCGTGAAAACGTACGACTACATCAACTGTGTTATCATAATGCCTTCGCTTTTGGTCTACGATGGTACATGGATACACTCTCCCTCTCGTTGCTATGCATCACCATGATCTTGCATGTGCCTAGGAATATTTTTGAAATTACTACGTTCCCCAACAGTGGTATCAGAGCCAGGTTTTATGCATAGATATTATATGCACGAGTAGAACACAAGTGAGTTGTCGGCAATACAAGTCATAGCTTACCAGCATGTCATACTTTGGTTCGGCGGTATTGTTGGATGAAGCGGCCCGGACCGACATTACGCATACGCATACACAAGACTGGTTCTACTGACGTGCTTTGCACATAGGTGGCTTGCGGGTGTCAGTTTCTCCAACTTTATATGAATCGACTGTGGCTACGCCCGGTCATTGAGAAGGTTAAAGCAGCACTAACTTGACGAAATATCATTGTGGTTTTGATGCGTAGGTAAGAATGGTTCTTGCTCAGCCCGTAGCAGCCACGTAAAACTTGCAACAACAAAGTAGAGGACGTCTAACTTGTTTCTGCGGGGCATGTTGTGATGTGATATGGTCAAGACATGATGCTAAATTTTATTGTATGAGATGATCATGTTTTGTAACCGAGTTATCGGCAACTGGCAGGATCCATATGGTTGTCGCTTTATTGTATGCAATGCAATCGCCTTGTAATTTCTTTACTTTATCACTAAGCAGTAGCGATAGTCGTAGAAGCAATAGTTGGCAAGATGACAACGATGCTACGATGGAGATCAAGGTGTCGCGCCGGTGACGATGGTGATCATGACGGTGCTTCAAAGATGGAGATCACAAGCACAAGATGATGATGGCCATATCATATCACGTATTTAGATTGCATGTGATGTTTATCCTTTATGCATCTTATTTTGCTTGATTGACGGTAGCATTATAAGATGATCTCTCACTAAATTTCAAGGTGTAAGTGTTCTCCCTGAGTATGCACCGTTGCGAAAGTTCTTCGTGCTGAGACACCACGTGATGATCGGGTGTGATAAGCTCTACATTGAAATACAATGGGTGTAAGACAGTTTTACACACGCAGAATACTCAGGTTTAACTTGACGAGCCTAGCATATACAGATATGGCCTCGGAACACTAAGACCGAAAGGTCGAGCATGAATCATATAGTAGATATGATCAACATAGTGATGTTCACCATTGAGAACTACTCCATCTCACGTGATGATCGGACATGGTTTAGTTGATTTGGATCACGTGATCACTTAGATGATTAGAGGGATGTCTATCTAAGTGGGAGTTCTTAAGTAATATGATTAATTGAACTTTAATTTATGATGAACTTAGTCCTGATAGTATTTTGCAAATTATGTTGTACATCAATAGCTCGTGTTGTTGCTTCCCTATGTTTATTTTGATATGTTCCCAGAGAAAAACTATGTTGAAAGATGTTAGTAGCAATGATGTGGATTGGATCCGTGATCGGAGGTTTATCCTCATTGCTGCACAGAAGAATTATGTCCTTGATGCACCGCTAGGTGACACACCTATTGCAGGAGCGGATGCAGACGTTATGAATGTTTGGCTAGCTCAATATGATGACTACTTGATAGTTTAGTGCATCATGCTTAATGGCTTAGAATCGGGACTTCAAAGATGTTTTGAATGTCATGGACCATATGAGATGTTCCAGGAGTTGAAGTTAATATTTCAAGCAAATACCCGAGTTGAGAGATATGAAGTCTCCAACAAGTTCTATAGCTAAAAAGATGGAGGAGAATTGCTCAACTAGTGAGCATGTGCTCCGATTGTCTGGGTACTACAATCGCTTGAATCAAGTGGGAGTTAATCTTCCAGATAAGATAGTGATTGACAGAGTTCTCTAGTCACTATCACCAAGTTAGTAGAACTTCATGATGAACTATAGTATGCAAGGGATGACGAAAACGATTCCCGAGCTCTTCGCGATGTTGAATTCGACGAAGGTAGAAATCAAGAAAGAGCATCAAGTGTTGATGATTGACAAGACCACTTGTTTCAAGAAAAGGGCGAAGGGAAAGAAAGGGAACTCCAAGGAGAATGGCAAGCAAGTTGTCACCCCCATGAAGAAGACTAAAGCTAGACCAAAGCCTGAAACTGAGTGCTTCTACTGCAAAGGAAATGGTCACTGGAAGCGGAAATGCCCTGAATATTTGGTAGATATGAAGGATGGCAAAGTGAACAAGGGTATATTTGATACACATGTTATTGATGTGTACCTTACTAGTGTTTATAGTAACCCCTGGGTATTTGATACTTGTTCGGTTGCTAAGATTAGTAACTCAAAACGGGATTTACAGAATAAACAGAGACTAGTTGAGGGTGAAGTGACGATGTATGTTGGAAGTGGTTCCAAGATTGATATGATCATCATGGCACACTCCCTATACTTTCGGGATTAGTGTTAAACCTAAATAAATGTTATTTGGCGTTTGTGTTGATGATGAATATGATTTGATCATGTTTATTGCAATACGGTTATTCATTTAAAGTCAGAGAATAATTGTTGTTTTGTTTACATGAATAAAACCTTCAATGGTCATACACCCAATGAAAATAGTTTGTTGGATCTCGATGGTAGTGATACACATATTCATAATATTGATGCCAAAAGATGCAAAGTTGATAATGATAGTGCAACTTATTTGTGGCACTGCCGTTTGGGTCATATCGATGTAAAGCGCATGAAGAAACTCCATAAAGATGTACTTTTGGAATCACTTGGTTATGAATCATTTGATGCTTGCGAAACGTGCCTTTTGGGCAAGATGACTAAAACTCCGTTCTTCAAAACAATGGAACGAGCAACAAGCTTGTTGGAAATAATACATATTGATGTATGCAGACTAATGAGTATTAAGGCTCGTGGCGGGTATCGTTATTTTCTGACCTTCACAGATGATTTGAGGAGATATGGGTATATGTACTTGACGAAACATAAGTCTGAAACAGTTGAAAGGTTCAAAGAATTTCAGAGTGAAGTGGAAAATCATTGTAACAAGAAAATAAAGTTTCTGCGATCTGATCGTGGAGATGAATATTTGAGTTACGAGTTTGGCCTTCAGTTAAAACAATATGGAATAGTTTCACAAACTCATGCCACCTTGAACACCACAGCGTAACGGTGTGTCCGAACGTCATAACCGCACTTTATTTGATATGGTGCGATCAATGATGTCTCTTACCAATTTACCAATATCGTTTTGGGGTTATGCATTAGAGATAGCTGCATTCACGTTAAATAGGGCACCATCTAAATCCGTTGAGAAGACATTGTATGAACTATGGTTTAGCAACAAACCTAAGCTGTCGTTTCTTAAAGTTTGGAGTTGCGATGCTTATGTGAAAAAGTTTCAACCTGATAAGCTCGAACCCAAATTGGACACAATGCGTCTTCATAGGATACCCAAAGGAGACTGTTGGGTACACCTTCTAATCACAGATCCGAAGGCAAAATATTTGTTGTTAAGAATGGATCCTGTCTAGAGAAGGAAAGAAGTGAGTGGGAGAGAAGTAGAACTTGATTAGGTAATAATACCTTCTCCCGAATTGGAAAATAGTTCATCACTGAAATCAGTTCCAGTAATGCCTACACCAATTAGTGAGGAGGCTAATGATGATGATCATGAAACTTCAAATCAAGTTACTACAGAACCTCGTAGGTCTTCCGAAGTATAGTCTGCACCAGAGTGGAACGGTAATCCTGTTCTCAAAGTTGAGTTACTAGACCATGATGAACCTACGAACTATGAGGAAGTGACGATGAGCCTAGATTCCGTGAAATGGCTTGAGGCCATGAAATCTGAGATGGTATCCATGTATGAGAACAAAGTGTGGACTTTGGTTGACTTGCCGGATGATCGGCAAGCCATAGAAAATAAATGGATCTTCAAGAGGAAGACGGACGCTGATAGTAGTGTTACTATCTACAAAGCTAGACTTGTTGAAAAAGGTTTTTGACAAAGTTCAAGATGTTGACTAAGATGAGTTTTTTTTCTCACTCGTATCGATGCTTAAAGTTTGTCCGAATCATGTTAGCAAATTGCCACATTTTATGAAATCTTGCAAATGGATGTCAAAACTACATTCCTTAATGGATTTCTTAAAGAAGAGTTGTATATGATGCAACCAGAAGGTTTTGTCGATCCTAAAGGTGCTAACAAAATGTGCAAGCTCCAGTGATCCATCTATGGCTAGTGCAAGCACCTCGGAGTTGGAATATACGCTTTGATAAGTTGATCAAAGCATATAGTTTTGTACGGACTTGCGGTGAAGCCCCTATTTACAATAAAGTGAGTGGGAGCACTACAGCCTTTCTGATAAGTATATGTGAGTGACATATTGTTGATCAGAAATGATGTAGAATTTTTCTGGAAAGCATAAAGGAGTGTTTGAAAGGAGTTCTTTAAAAAGAAAGACCTCAGTAAAGCTACTTACATATTGAGCATCAAGATCTATTGAGATAGATCAAGACGCTTGATAAGATTTTCAATGAGTACATACCTTGACAAGATTTTGAAGTAGTTCAAAATGGAACAGTCAAAGAAAGAGTTCATGCCTGTGTTACAAAGGTGTGAAATTGAGTAAGACTCAAATCCCGACCACGGCAGATAATAGAAAGAGAATGAAAGTCATTCCCTATGCCTTAGTCATAGGTTCTATAAAGTATGCCATGCTATGGACCAGACCTATTATATACCCTGCCCTGAGTTTGGCAAGGGAGTACAATAGTGATCTAGGAGTAGATCACTGGACAATGGTCAAAATTATCCTTAGTGGAATAAGGATATGTTTCTCGATTATGGAGGTGACAAAAAGGTTCGTCGTAAAGGGTTACATCGATGCAAGTTTTGACACTGATCCAGATGACTCTAAGTCTCCATCTGGATACATATTGAAAGTGGGAGCAATTAGCTAGAGTAGCTCCATGCAGAGCATTGAAGACATAGAATATTTAAAAAATACATACGGCTCTGAATGTGACAGACCCGTTGACTAAACTTCTCTCACGAGCAAAACATGATCATACATTAGTACTCTTTGGGTATTAATCACATAGCGATGTGAACTAGATTATTGACCTTAGTAAACCCTTTGGGTGTTGATCACATGACGATGTGAACTATGGGTATTAATCACATACATATGTGAATATTGGCGTTAAATCACATGGTGATGTGAACTAGATTATTGACTCTAGTGCGAGTGGGAGACTGAAGGAAATATGCCCTAGAGGCAATAATAAAGTTATTATTTATTTCCTTATTTCATGATAAATGTTTATTATTCATGCTAGAATTGTATTAACCGGAAACTTAGTACATGTGTGAATACATAGACAAACATAATATCACTAGTATGCCTCTACTTGACTAGCTCGTTGAATCAAAGATGGTTAAGTTTCCTAGCCATAGACATGAGTTGTCATTTGATTGATGGGATCACATCATTAGAGAATAATGTGATTGACTTGACCCATTCCGTTAGCTTAGCACTTGATCATTTAGTATTTTTCTATTGCTTTCTTCATGACTTATACATGTTCCTATGACTATGAGATTATGCAACTCCCGTTTACCAGAGGAACACTTTGTGTGCTACCAAACGTCACAACGTAACTGGGTGATTATAAAGGTGCTCTACAGGTGTCTCCGAAGGTACTTGTTGAGTTGGCGTATTTCGAGATTAGGATTTGTCACTCCAATTGTCGGAGAGGTATCTCTGGGCCCTCTCGGTAATGCACATCACTATAAGCCTTGCAAGCAATGTGACTAATGAGTTAGTTGCGGGATGATGCATTACATAACGAGTAAAGAGACTTGCCGGTAATGAGATTGAACTAGGTATCGAGATACTGACGATCGAATCTTTGGGCAAGTAACATACCGATGATAAAAGGAACAACGTATGTTGTTAGGCGGTTTGACCGATAAAGATCTTCGTAGAATATGTGGGAGCCAATATGAGCATCTAGGTTCCGCTATTGGTTATTGACGTACCGAAGGTAGTTCGGAGTTTCGGATGAGATCAGGGACATGACGAGGAGTCTTGAAATGGTCTAAACGTAAAGATCGATATATTGTATGACTATATTCGGCCTTCGGAAAGGTTCCGAGTGATTTGGGTATTTCTCAGAGTACCGGAGAGTTACGGGAATTTGCCGGGGAGTATATGGGCCTTATTGGGCTTTAGGGGAAAGAGAGAGGGGAGGCTGCGCGCCCCCCAAGGCTTAGTCCGAATTGGACTAGGGGGAGGGGCGGCGGCCCCTCCTTTCTTCTCTTCTCTTTTCCCTTTCCTTCTCTCCTACTCCTACTACTTGGAAGGGCTCCTCGTTCTACTAGGAAAGGGGGAATCCTACTCCCGGTGGGAGTAGGACTCCCCTAGGGCGCACCATAGAGAGGGCCGTCCCTCCCCCTCCTCCACTCCTTTATATACGGGGAGAGGGGCATCCCTTGGAGACACAACAATTGATAATTGATCTCTTAGCCGTGTGCGGTGCCCCCCTCCACCATATTCCACCTCGGTAATATCGTAGCGGTGCTTACACGAAGCCCTGCGTCGGTAGGATCATCAACACCGTCATCACGTCGTCGTGCTGACGGAACTCTCCCGCAAAGCTCTGTTGGATCGGAGTTCGTGGGACATCATCGAGCTGAACATGTGCTAAACTCGAAGGTGTCGTACGTTCTGTACTTGGATCGTTCGGACCGTGTAGATGTACGACTACATCAACCGCGTTGTCATAACGCTTCCGCTTTTGGTCTACGAGGGTACGTGGACACACTCTCCCCTCTAGTTGCTATGCATCACCATGATCTTGCGTGTGCGTAGGAATGTTTTTGAAATTACTACGTTCCCCAACAGGAACTCCCTGATATTTTCCTCGCCCTCGCTTCTACCATGGTTTTTTCTGTCATGGACGGCCCAAAGAATGTCATGTAGCTGCGTGTCTGGCCCGCCCAGGATGAAAAGCCCATTTTCTGTCATGATTTTTTGTCATAGAAGTAGGAGCCCACCACATCTATGATGATACCGAGTTTTGTCACAAATATTGTCATAGAAGTGTCATAAGTATGACAGAAAAAAATTCGTTCGGCCCAAAATGTCACGGATGTGTCTTTCTCTTGTAGTGAAGAGAACGTCACGTTGTGTTGCCCCTTAGGATGAAAACCTTTATTATGCAGTTTGTCGCTTTTATTTTTTGTCATCCAAGTTCGTACAACGCTTAGTTTTCTCTTACACTAAATGATCTCACATATTTAGAAGCAATTTTTATTGCCTTTTTGCACCAATGACAACTTACTCGAGGGTTGCTCAATCCATAGGTAGGTATGGCGGACACTTGAAAAAGATTTGGGTTTAAGGGTTTTGGATGCACAAGTAGTATCTCTACTTGGTGCAGAATTTTTTGGCTAGCAAATATAGGGGGCAAGCATCACATGTTAAAGGATCTATGACAATATGAGTTCTATGTGAATATAAATATACACAAATCATTAAGTTGTCTTCCTTGTCCAACGTCAACAATTTTGGCATATAATATTTTGATGAGGGCTCACAATCACAAAAGATTTCTAGGATAGTATATTTATATGTGAATCTTCTCTTCCCTTATTAATTCTTTCATGAGTTGCATCATTGACTAATGCTCTGTTTGTCAATCTCTAATAAAATTTCCTACTTATACTTTTCCTTATGTGGTGCTATCACCTACCATAGGATTAGTATAGGATCTTATTGATTTATTTCCTTTCTTTTTTCTTTTCTTTATTTGCAACATGAAAGTAAGGAAAGCAAAACTGAGATTGACTTTATTATAAAACTTGCACATGATTACGAGGATTGATCGCTAACCAGACTCTCAAATAAGAAAGGATCAAACTAACTTTATTTCATCTAAAGCAAAAAGATCGAACTAAGATAAGTAAAACCAAAAGTATAGTGCGATGATACGATACCGGGGCACCTCCCGTGTAATGCCCCGAGACCGATGCTCCAGATGCCCCCTTTTTATTTTAGTTGTTGCCGTGTGTTTATTATGTTTTTTGCATTAACATAATTGTTTTACATATTTCTTTTCCCTATGTTGTTGCCATGACCATGTTAAGTGCCTTGCCATATTTTCTCTTCTTGCACCATGATCATCATTGGTGGTGTTGCATTGCCATGCCTATCTCTTGTCATATTGCTTTTGGTCATTCATGTTGTTACCATGAGCATCATGTGCATTGCACTCATCCTCATTGTATGTGTGTCCTTTATGTTGTGTGTGCATCAGTCCTTGATCTCTCTCTCTCTCTCTCTCTCTCTCTCTCAAGCCATGCCCATGTATCATCACCTCTCCCTTCCTTCTTTCATGTTTTGCAAGTGACATTATTCCCTCCTCCATTAACGTTCATTTATTTCCTGATAATCTTACTCCATGCCATATACCTCTCAATCAAATATCATCCTTTTTGGAGTTGATTTGGTTGGGTTCAAAAATGGAGCAAGTTTGAATTTAATTCAGACTTGATTTATTTTTCTGCCTCTAAAAAAGCCCAACTCAATTTTATCCAATTTGGTAAAACACCAGGGTCATGAGGATATATTCATATCTCACACACCACTCTCCTATCCCTCTATGCATTTTCCCCTTTCATTTCTGGTTGAAGAAATAGAATAGAAAGAAAGAGCAGCAGCAGAGAGCAGCCCGGTAGTGGCCCAGCATCAGCGCACCTGCAGCAGCCCGCCTAGCCCTCCAGATCCTTTTTCACCTGAAACCCTCATAACCCTCTCTCTCTCAACCGTCCAACGTGGCGTATCTAGACCCACGCGTCAGCCACTGATCTGTAGCACTCACCCACCTTTCTCCTACCTTCCCCCTCTCCTTTACACGCACGCCATGGCCACCGTGGCCGAGCCAGCCATGCCTGCGCCCCTATAAAGCAGCCCCGCAGCAACACCTAGGGTTTCCCGTTCCTCCTCTCCCTCTTCTCTACCGCCTCCGCGTAGGTAAGGGCACCCAAGCGCCCTGTTGCCTCGCTTTCGATCGCCCTGGCCGAGGCAAGCCAGAGCTCTCCTCCAGCATAGGAGCTCCAACATCGGCCCCTTTCCTCTATGCGCACCACGACACCTCCACGGCCCTGTTCCCTCTATGATCCAAGGCCGGATACGCCATGTCCATCGACGCGTTCTTCCCGTGCTTTCTCTGCTTCTCGGACCCGAGGACGTCGCCCCGACCAGCAGCTCATCATCGCCCTCTCCTTCATCTCCTGGTCTCCCCGTCATATCCCTCGAGCCCCCGGTGAGCAGCCGCTCATCCCAGCCCCTCTTCTGCTTTGATTTTGTCATTGTAGTCGTCGATCCTTGCGCCTTGAGTTCGTCCGCCATGGGCGATCTCGAGTTTGAGCTTGTGCTTGTGTCGCTGCTTCTACTCGCTGATCCCACACACACAACCTCCACTCTCGCTCCACGCTACACGCATACATGCATATCATCTCCGTTCCAGTCGGCATCCATGGTCGTAGCCATGTGACCCATGTCCAACGAGGCTTGGCCTCAACGCGCGCCCAGCCACCCCACCTATGCATCCACACATGCCTCCTTCCACAGCCCTCCTCACGAACATGCACACCCTAGCATGTTTCCACACGCTCGTCGCTGTAGCTCCTCCCTCGCCATGCATTGCCGCCATGGCCTCGAGCATCAAGCTCACCCGCCCCACCGCGGAACCCCATCGTCGGCGAGGAATCCGTTCACTTCCCATTGCATGCTTGGTATGAATGGGTTCGCCCGTTGCGTAGCTTCCATCCACACCTTCTGTCGCGTGTTTTAGTTGCCGGAACAGTTCCGACGAGCTCCTCCGCCGTTCGATGTCCCCAACGCAACCTCCTCTATTTTTCTCTGCATCTACACGCACACGACACTGGCGAGCGACAACTGCTCGTCCCCGCCTTGTGCACCCAAACTAACATCCTCGCATCGTTGCTCCTCCAGATGCACCCTGGCACGTTTTTTGCACCCCTTCGGCCCTCTGCAACCACATCAGTTGTTGCTGTTGGCTCCCGTAGCCGGTGAGTCCCCGTGCGCATGCTTGAGTTTTGGTCCTGGTCGCGATGCGCAGATGGTTTACTTTTCTGCCAACTTCCCTTTGGATCACAATCATATAGCTAGCCCAGTGACTAGCGCGGCCAGTTGGGCCAAATCCTCCTGGGGCACTGCCACTGTTTTAGATTCGGCCCGATTTTATATTTTTTTCCAGTCTGTGAATTTTGTCATATCCAGTGCCTGCATATTTTCAGAACTGCCATTGTTTTGCATTGCTCATATTTAGATATGCATTGCTCATATTTGAAATATGCATGTGGGGACTTACCGGATTTGTTATATGTTGTTCCGGCCTCATTTAAACTTGCTTTGATGTGATGTTCTTGTTTGCATCATCTCTTGCCATGAGTAGCATCATGTAGCCTTGTCATGCATCATGTTTGGTTGTGCATCATGCCTTGTTTATGTGTTGGGTTTTTACCGTGTGGTTTGCTTCGTTTCGGTTGTGCTTCTTCTCATAGTTCCCATTTTGCTGCGACCATGAGGATTCGT
Organism: Triticum dicoccoides; assembly: GCF_002162155.2. NCBI lineage: Eukaryota > Viridiplantae > Streptophyta > Magnoliopsida > Poales > Poaceae > Triticum > Triticum dicoccoides. Next base: position 503,948,197 of record NC_041391.1, read on the forward strand.
TCGACTACGCTTGGTACATCTTCGCCCGTTCGTCTTCTTCATGGACTCGTTCTTCTTCCTAGCAGGATTTCAGGCAAGATGACCGTTACCCTGGATCTCACTACTATCATTGCTATGCTAGTTGTCTCGATGCTATCGCTATGTCGCGCTTCCGACCACTTGTTTATCGAGCCTCCCAAATTGCCGTGACAACCTCTAACCTTTTTCACCCATCCCAGCAAACCGTTGTTTGGCTATGTTACCGCTTTGCTCAGCCCCTCTTATAGTGTTGCTAGTTGCAGGTGCAGTTGCAGGTTGTTCCATGTCGGAACATGGATATCATGGATATCTTGGGATATCACAATATCTCTTATTTAATTAATGCATCTATATACTTGGTAAAGGGTGGAAGGCTCGGCCTTTTTCCTGGTGTTTTGTTCCACTCTTGCCGTCCTAGTTTCCGTCATACCAATGTTATGTTCCTTGATTTTGCGTCTCTAACACGATGAGGGTTTCTGGGCCCCTCTTGATAGTTTGCTTTGAATAAAACTCTTCTAGCAAGGCCCAACATTGGTTTTACCATTTGCTAATAATAACTAAAATTTAAATAGGGGATTTTCTCCGGACCCCTAGTATTTTTAATCAACCACTGGGCCAATGCTCCTCTGAGTGTTGCTCCAACCTGGGCGATGTCCGGCGCCCCCTGGGCAACCAGGGTCTCAGCCAACCCAACGTATGGCCTATCCATTGTGCCTTGAGAACGAGATACGTGCGGCTCCTTCGGGATTTGTCGGCACAACGGGAGGTCTTGCTGGTTTTGTTTTACCATTGTCAAAATGTCTTGTGCACTGGGACCCCGAGCCTGATCGGATGTCCTGTGATGGAGGATTGTCTCCGCGGATCGTGACTTGTAATGGGCTAAGTTGGGACACCCCTGTAGGGTTTGATCTTTTGAAAGCCATGCCCGCGGTTATGTGGCAGATGGGAGTTTTTAATATCCGGTTGTAGCAAACTTTACACCACATTCAAACTAAAATACCCAACCGCGTGTGTAACCGTGATGGTCTCTTTTCGAGTGGGTTGAGAAGAGAACACAGTGGGGTTATGTTTGAACGTAAGTAGTTCAGGATCACTTCTTGATCATTACTTGTTTGCGACCGTTTGTGTAGCTTCTCATCTTACTCTTGTACTCGTAAGTTAGCCAACATACATTGCTTAGTCGCTTGCTGCAACCTCACCACTTATCCATTACTTACCCATTAAGCTTTGCTAGTCTTGATACCCATGGCAATGGGATTGCTGAGTCCTCGTGGCTCACAGATTACTACAACAATAGTTGCAGGTACAGGTAATGCGATGATCATGTCATGAGAGCGATATTTACTTGTTTTGGAGTTCTACTTCTGTGTCTTCTTCATTCAGGGGATAGGTTCCTGCTCGGTAACCTGGGCTAGCAGGGTGGATGTCATTTGAGTTTCTGTTTGTGTTTCATCCGTAGTCAGATGTTGCTTTTACGTATGATGTTGTTGTATTTTCATGTGGCATTGCATGCCTTTTGTATGTATCCCCATCTATTATGTAATGGTACAATTTAATGATATCCACCTTGCAAAAGTGTTTCAATATGCCGCTCTATCCTTGGTGGGACCTTCGAGTTGCTCTCGGATAGGATCACATATAGGGCGTGACATCCCCCAAGCTTGGCGGAAGCCAAGGGGAGTGTACTGTAACGCCCCGGATCCGATGCGCCAGGTGTCTTCCAGCTATTCACCGTCGTTGCCATGTCATGTGCTTGCGTGTTGCATTTTGCCATGTCATCATCTGCATTTCATCTGCATGTTTTTCAAAACTTGCATCCGTTCGGTTCCTCCCGGTTCTCTCTGTTGTCCGTTCCGGCCACCTCACTCCAACCGCGCCCGTCGCACCCTCACACCTTGTTTCGTGAGCGGGAGAAAACATTCTCGAAATGGGCCGATATTTGCTGAGTGAACTTGGTATATCACCGGTAGACCGCCCGTCAAATTTCGTTCCATTTGGAGGTCGTTTGATGCCCCAACGGTTAACCGAGTTAACTGAAGACCCCCTTCTCTTTGCAACCCAGCACCTCTTCACACAACCCACCTAGCCCATCTAACTCCCCTCCATGCTCTCCGCCGTTGGATCACGATCGTGTGGGCGCAAACCACTCCTCATTTGGACTCTCCTAGCCCCCTCTACCTATATATAGACCCTCTCCCCCAAAATTCGTGGTGCAAACCCTAGCAATCTTCCTCCTCGCGCCGCCGGACACATCCACCATGCCGGACATGTCCGCCGACCACGTCGCCCTGTCCAATCTCAAACCGCCACGTCATCCCGCCGCAGCCCTCGCCCAATCGGGCGCTTCCACGCACCCGCGCTAGCTCCCCATCGCGCCGCGGCCCGCGGAGCCCATCCGGGGCCCGCGCAAGCCCGGATCCGGCGCCGCCCGTGCCGGCCTCGCCGGTGCTCCGTCGGAGATCGCCAGACTCAGCACTCCGCCCTACCTCCTTGGTTTCTGCGTCTCCCGCGCCTCCCGTCGGCGTCGCCCTTCGCCGCGCCGCCCGTCTCCTTCCCCGTCAGCTCCACCGCCGATGCGCCCAACGCCGCCCGCGCCTCGCCGGTGACCTCCAGGCTGTGTCGTGCCCCGTCGCTCTCTCCTCCTCCTTCCCTCGTCTGTCTCTCCCTCTCACTCGTCTCCCTCTCTCTCTCTGCAGGTCGCCGCCGGCCATGAACCCCGCCGCCAGCCGTCTCCCTAGCCAGATCTGGCCTGGCCGCGACCGGATCCGCCCATCCCCGCCTGGTTCCTGCCGTCCAGGCCTCGTCCCCGGCGACCGGCGCTGCTGTACGTTGCCATGACCTCGCTCGGTCTCCTCCTGTCAAGGGAGACGACAAGCGCCCGCACGTGGGCCGCCTTGCCCCGGCCGATCTTCCCCGTGTCCGGCCCAGCCCAGCTCCCCCCCTCTGGCCTGCCTCACCTCCTCTTCACATGGGCCGAGCCCATTGGTGAGCAACCCCTCTAAAACCCGCCCGTGCACTTTTCAACAGTTTGTCGCTCGCTGTAATATCTGTGGTCCCATAATTTTCAGTTTATGTGCTCATGTTTGTCATGCCATAACTTCTTGCATACTGCTCCGATTTGTGCATATAATATGTCCAAATGTTCAACCTAAGATTCTCTTTGTTTTGTTCCATTGTGCCATGCTTATTTGAGTTCATTTGGATGCCCTAATCATCATTGCAAGAGTGTTATATGATGTTAACTGCTGTCTGTTAACAGAACTTGGTGATTTGTCTTTTTCATTACATTTTTGTGGGTGCATCCTATGAGCTTGATGTCTACATGAGTTTTGAGCTACACCATTCCATATTTACAGTGGTGCAATCCATGTATTATTGTGAGTATTGTAGTGAGTGCATCGAGCTTGTGATGTAGGGTACTTGCTGTTACTGTTTTGCTAGGCTGAATCTGTTATATCATGATGCTACGTAAACCTGCTGCTACAAGTCATTCTATGCATAATCTGGATATGTTCATTACGGTTTGTTTTGTTATACATGTTATGCTCTACCCACCCATGCCCTTGGTTGCATTTATAGCCTTCTATAGCTTGCTGTAATCTTTCTCTCAAATTGCTAAAAAATGTTGCTGTCAGCCTGTTAACATTAAGTTCACTTTTGCCATGAGATTTGCTAGTGATCCATGCACCCTATGACTATGCTATTGCCATGTTTTGCTCCATAAATGTGTCTTCTTACTGTTGTTTCACTTTAGATGCCATAAAATCATCTGTGGGGAGTGGTACAAGCTCACCAACATGCCTACTTATCGTTGTTCCTGCCATGTACTGTTATTCTGAATCTGTCATATCATTTGCCATGTTTGCATGGATGCTACCATGTTTTCTGTTGATCTTTGGAATTCATTCAGTGAGGGAGTTTTGTTCTTTGTCTTTAGTATTAGCATGTCATGCCTTTGTTTACCATGATAAGTTCCTGTAGCATGTTCTTTGATAGCTCTAAACATTGCAACCTGATGTTATTTCTGCCATGTCCATTGATTTTTGCCAAGTCTGTGAACTGTTATTATTTGCAATCTTGCCATGTCCTTTTGAGCATCTTATATTGTTTTCTGGAGATAGCTCAGTGTTCATGTTTTGTTAACCTTCATTTGTGCATCACGTCCATGCGTTTTGTTTTCATGTTGAGGTGCTGTAGCATATGGTTATCATGCTTGTGAGATGCCTAGTTGCAGTTTTGGATAGATTGTTGCTATATCTTGTTTGGAGTGTATGTGTTGCACCGTTGCTCTGTTTGGAGTGTGATCTATATGAAACTTTCTTAGAATTGCATGTAGTTTCATTTTATCATGTTGCATCCATGTTTTTAGAGTGTTTGCTTGATGTTTGAATGCCTTTTACATCAATGCCATGTTTGACTTGTTTTGCTCATATCTTCTAGGCCGTAGCTCCGAACTAAATGAACTTTATATGTAATTTGACTAGAATTTTGTATAGATCAGCTTGGTGTATCTTAACTTGCTGTTTAACAACTTGAACATAAGGTTTATTAAGATCTGGACCAATTTCGAAATTTGCATACGAAGACTTACCGGATTTGTTATATGTTGTTTCCGACCTCAATTAAACTTGCTTTGATGTGTTGTTCTTGTATGCATCATCTCTTGCAATGAGTAGCATCATATAGCCTTGTCATGCATCATACTTGGTTGAGCATCATGCCATGTCTATGTGTTGTGTGTTTACCTTGTTGTTTGTTTCTTTCCGGTTGTGCTCCTTCTCGTTAGTTCCTGTTTTGTTGCGATCGTGAGGATTCGTTCGTCTACTCTTGGTCATCTTCGTGGCTTCCTCTTCTTCATGGACTCGTTCTTCTTCCTTGTGGGATCTCAGGCAAGATGACCGCTATCCTGGATCTCACTACTATCATTGCTATGCTAGTTGCTTCGTTCTATCGCTATTCTGCACTACCTATCACTTGTTCTTCAAGCCTCCCAATTTGCCATGTCAGCCTCTAACCTTTTTCACCCTTCCTAGCAAACCGTTGTTTGGCTATGTTACCGCTTTTGCTCAGCCCCGCTTATAGCGTTGTTAGTTGCAGGTGAAGTTGAAGATTGCTCCATGACAGACAGGATTATGTTGGGATATCACAATCTCTCTTATTTAATTAATGCACCTATATACTTGGTAAAGGGTGGAAGGCTCGGCCTTATGTCTGGTGTTTTGTTCCACTCTTGCCGCCCTAGTTTCCGTCATACCGGTGTTATGTTCCTTGATATTTGCGTTCCTTATGCGGTTGGGTGATTTATGGGACCCCCTTGACAGTTCGCTTTGAATAAAACTCCTCCAGCAAGGCCCAACCTTGGTTTTACCATTTGCCTACCTAAGCCTTTTTCCCTTGGGTCTCTGAAGCCCGAGGGTCATCTTTATTTAACCCCCCCTGGGCCAGTGCTCCTTCGAGTATTGGTCTGAAACGAGTAGACTGCGAAGCCACCTAGGGGAAACTTGAGGGATGGTTTTACTCGTAGGATGTCTCGTCCGGTGTGCCCTGAGAACGAGATATGTGCAACTCCTATTGGGATTTGTCGACACATCGGGCGGCTTTGCTGGTCTTGTTTTACCATTGTCGAAATGTCTTGTAAACCGGGATTCCGAGACTGATCGTGTCTTCCTGGCAGAAGGTATATCCTTCATTGACCGTGAGAGCTTGTGATGGGCTAAGTTGGGACACCCCTGCAGGGTATAAACTTTCGAGAGCCGTGCCCGCGGTTATGTGGCAGATGGGAATTTGTTAATATCCGATTGTAGAGAACTTGACACTTGACTTAATTAAAACGCATCAACCGCGTGTGTAGCCGTGATGGTCTCTTTTCGGCAGAGTCCGGGAAGTGAACACGGTTTTGGGTTATGTTTGACGTAAGTAGGAGCTCAGGATCACTTCTTGATCATTGCTAGCTTCACGACCGTTCCGCTTGTTTCCCTTCTCGCTCTTATTTGCGTATGTTAGCCACCATATATGCTTAGTCGCTGCTGCAACCTCACCACTTATCCTTTCCATACCCATTAAGCTTTGCTAGTCTTGATACCCATGGTAATGGGATTGCTGAGTCCTCGTGGCTCACGGATTACTACAACAACAGTTGTAGGTGCAGGTTATGCGATGATCATGATGCGAGAGCGATGTTTGCTTGTTTTGGAGTTCGTCTTCTGATTCTTCTTCGATCAGGGGATAGGTTCCAAGTTGGCAGCCTGGGCTAGCAGGGTAGATGTCGTTTGAGTTTCTATTTGTGTTTCATTCGTAGTCGGGTATTGCTTTTATGTATGATGTTGTTGTATTCGGGTGGCTTTGTATGCCTCTTATATGTATCCCCAACTATTATGTAATGGTACGATGTAATGATATCCACCTTGCAAAAGCGTCTCCAATATGTGCTTCTATCCTTGGTGGGACCTTCGAGTTCCTTTAGGATAGGGTTGCATGTTGGGCATGACAACTTGGTATCAGAGCCTCGACCGACCATAGGATCCCCCTTGTTTGTTCATAGTTGGTCGTTGTCGAGTCTAGAAGAAAACTGTTTTCGGAGTCTAGTTATATCAGAGAGTAGGAATTCTTTTTACTCCTTAGCCACTTCGTCGCTCTGGTCAAGAATCTCGACGTAGGTGTTTTGAATTACTCCTCTTCCCTTTCAAACTTTCTTTAGGATCATGCAGTGGGTTTTTCGATCGTTGTTCCTCAGCTCTTTGCATCCGGTGCATTTCTCGTCAAGTTGATTCGACCCTCTTTGTTTTACGAGATCAATCCTCGGTTCTTTCTCAATGTCATCCTCAGATGTCTTCTTTTCCCACCCGGCCACCCCCTTTTCTCCTCGGAGCCGGAGTCCGTAATCAAGTATCCATCCTACTCGTGCGAAGCATTTGCATTCTTTCAACCAGTGTTTCCTCTTGAAGTTATTCATCGGTTTTTCCCCTTCCAAGTTGCCTTTGTTTTCCCACCCTCTTCTTCTCGGAGTTTAAGTCTATTTCGAGCATCAATTTCATTTCGTGCGGAGCCTCTTCAGTCTTTCATCAATTGTTTCAACCGGTGAATTCTCTTTTGTTTGATATTCTTCATCTCTTTTCCGGTGGACTCAATTCAAGTTTTTCGGGTTGATCACATTATTTTCCTTGGATCAAGTGTTCTCCTTGCTCGTTCGCCTCTCGCCATTCAATCATTCCGGAGTTCGGAAGACATCTCAGGAGATTCATCTGTGTTCCAATTAATTCGAATTAGTCACCTCATTCAAATATTTCAATTGTTCCGGTGCATCATCTATCTGTTCAACATCCCTTTCCAATGATGTTTTTCTCTTTAGTGGGCCCTAATCCACAGGTCTTTTCCCAAGATCTTACCTGACTCTTCTAATTATTTTGGAGCTATTCCCAAATTCTTTTCAAGTGTGACGTAAGAATGGATCCCATCTGTCACATGCCTTCTCCAAGATCGCTTTCAAATTCTTTTCGTATTTGGTTCAACCCTTCCTCTTTTTCATTTTCCCGGAGTATCTCAGTAATTTTGGTGGTGTTTCTCGTCGTCATTTGAAGATTGAAGAAGAGTTTTTCCTCTAAATCTTGCCCGTTCTCTCGAAGATTCGTGGTTCTAGCTTCATGTTATCCTCTTGAATTATTCCATTTGTCAGATATTCCTTTTCTTACTCATCCGGAGCATGCCATCATTCCAGAAGAATGCTTCGTCCTCACATTTCATCTACCATTATCCAATTATCCCGGTGCTTCGTTCAAGTGTTCTTTAATCAGCTCATGTTCTCTTTGTTCTTTCACATCTAAATCCCCTCAAGCATATTTGTTCTTCTAACTCTTCCCCGTGATTCATTCTCTTTCTTCAGTCATTTTCGAATTCTTACAGTGGTCCCTTCAGATTCTTTTTCCTTGATTATCATTTTAATCCATTCGTTCTTTCCAATCCTAATGGTGGTTCATTGAAGACCTTCCTAAAGGTGGCACCATATGCTCCTCAATCCTTTTCAAGGGGAATAAGTTGCATGCCAAATCCGGTTGTCATGGATTAAATTTGATGAGGATAAGCATAACGTAATTCTTATTCTTATTTCATCATCGTCAAGTAATCAATTTTCTTCGGAGTTTGTTCGTGAGGAATAAATTCTAGTTCCAAGTGTTTTCAACTTTTCTTTTCCGAAGTTCAAATTTCCTCGGCCATTTCATCGGAACCTCCATCTATATCACCGCAAGGCTCATCTTATTCTTTCTCCCTTCATTCTATCTCATCATCCTTTTGTCATCGGAGTTCTTCATGGTGGTTCTTCATGATTTAATTCATTCTTCAAGAGTTCATCAAGATTTTGTTGGAGGAGTTCAAGTATCTTTTCTTCTCGCGTCTCGAAGTGCAAATAATTCTTCCTTTTCTCCTGAAGTGGAGTTTTGCATTTCTTCGTTCTTCTCAGCTATTCAGACATAGGATGTGGTATAATTTCACCTCAAGTTTTGTGTTGTTTTTGATAAGTCTACAACAAGCTTATTCTTTCATTGTTGATTTTCTCAACAACTCCATTCAATCCTTCCTTCTAAGTTCTTTTCATTCCACTATTTCAATTCTTCCGGAGGCATTGCGTTGTTCATCTTGTCAAGTTTCATGCCATCTTGTGAAGATCATGTTCTAATCCTTCCATTTTCAGTCGGAGTGTTGCCAAAATTCTTTTATTCATTCCTTTTCTATCTTGTTCTAACCGGAGTGGTTACAGAATCTATCTTTTTCTTGAGCTTTTCATTCTCTTCATATTTGCCATTCATCTTTTCTACCCGAGTTCTCTCGACTTTCTTACTCTTCTTTCTTCTGGTCTTATTTCACCTCATCCTCTTTCCCTTCTGTCTCGGTCCTAAGATCCCGGGACGAGATCTCTTGTTAGTGGAGGAGAGTTGTAATGCCCCGGATCCGATCCGCCAGGTGTCTTCCAGCTATTCGCCGTCGTTGCCATGTCATGTGCTTGCGTGTTGCATTTTGCCATATCATCATCTGCATTTCATCTGCATGTTTTTCAAAACTTGCATCCGTTCGGTTCCTCCCGGTTCTCTCCATTGTCCGTTCCGACCACCTCACTCCAACCGCGCCCGTCGCACCCCTCAGACCTTGTTTCGTGAGCGGGAGAAAAACGTTCTCGAAATGGACCGAGATTTGCCGAGTGGCCTTGGTATATCACCGGTAGACCTTCCGTCAAATTTCGTTCCATTTGGAGGTCGTTTGATGCCCCAACGGTTAACCGAGTAAACCGAAGACCCCCTTCTCTTTGCAACCCAGCACCTCTTCACACAGCCCACCTAGCCCATCTAACTCCCCTCCATGCTCTTAGTCGTTGGATCACGATCGTGTGGGCGAAAACCGCTCCTCATTTGGACTCTCCTAGCCCCCTCTACCTATATATAGACCCTCTCCGCCGACCACGTCGCCCGGTCCAATCTCAAGCCGCCATGTCATCCCGCCACCGCCCTTGCCCAATCAGGCGCTGCCACGTGCTCGCGCTAGCTCCCCACCACGCCGCTGCCCATGGAGCCCATCTGGGGCCTGCGCGAGCCCGGATCCGCCGCCGCCCGCGCCGGCCTCGTCGGTGCTCCGTCGGAGCTCCCTGGACTCCACTCTCTACCCCGCTGCCTTGGTATCCGTGTCTCCCATGCCTCCCGCCAGCGTCGCCCTTTGCCGCACCGCCTGTCTCCTTCCTTGTCAGCTCCGCCGCCGATGTGCCCAGCGTCGCGCGCGCCTCGCCGGCGACCTCCAGGCTTTGCCCCGCACCGTCGCTCTCTCCTCCTCCTTCCCTCGTCTATCTCTCCCTCTCACTCGTCTCCCTGTCTCTCTGCAGGTCGCCGCCGGCCATGAACCCTGCTGACGGCCATCTCCCTAGCCAGATCCGGCCTGGCCATGGCCGGATCCGCCCATCCCCGCCTGGTTCCTGCCGTCTAGGCCTCCTCCCCGGCGACTGGCGCCGCTGCACGTTTCCATGACCTCGCTCGATCTCCTCCTGTCGGGGGAGATGACGAGCGCCCGCACATGGGCCGCCTTGCCCCGGCCCATCTTCCCCGCATCCAGCCCAGCCCAGCTTCCCCCCCTCCTCCGGCCTGCCTCACCTCCTCTTCACATGGGCCGAGCCCATTGGTGAGCAACCCCTCTAAAACCCGCCCGTGCGCTTTTCAACTATTTGTCGCTCGCTGTAATATCTGCAGTTCCATAATTTTCAGTTTATGTGCTCATATTTGTCATGCCATAACTTCTTGCACACTGCTCCGATTTGTGCATATAATATGTCAAAATGTTCACCATGAGATGCTCTTCACTTTGTTCCATTGTGCCATGCTTGTTTGAGTTCATTTGGTTGGCCTAATCATTGTTTCAAGAGTTCTATATGATGTTAACTGTTTTCTGTTAACAGAACTTGGTGATTTGTCTTTTTCATTACGTTTCTGTGTGTGCATCCTATGAGCATGATGTCTACATGAGTTTTGAGCTACATCATGCCATATTTATAGTGGTGCAATCCATGTATTTTGATGAGTCTTATAGTGAGTGCATCAAGCTTGTGAAGTAGGGTACTTGATGTTATTGTTTTGCTAGGCTGAATCTGTTATATCATGATGCTACGTAAACCTGCAGCTACAAGTCATTCTATGCATAATCTGGAGATGTTCACTAAGAATGTTTTTGTTATACGTGTTATGCTCTATCCATCCAAGTCCTTGGTTGCATTTATAACCTTATGTAGCAAGTTGTAATCTTGCTCTCAAATTGCTAATTAATGTTGCTGTCAGCCTGTTAACATTAAGTTCAGTTTTGCCATGAGCTTTGCTAGGGACCCATGCACCCTATGATAATGCTATTGCCATGTTTAGCTCCATAAATGTGTCTTCTTACTGTTTTTTGACTTCACATGCCATGAAATGATCTGTGGAGAGTGTTACAAGCTCACCAACATGCCTACTTATCGTTGTTCCTGCCATGTACTGTTATTCTGAATCCGTCATATCATTCGCCATGTTTGCATGGATGCTACCATGTTTTCTGTTGATCTTTGGAATTAGTTCAGTAAGGGAGTTTTGTTCTTTGTCTTTATTATTAGCATGTCATGCCTTTGTTTGCCATGATAAGTTCTTGTAGCATGTTGTTTGATAGCTCTAAATATTGCAACCTAATGTTATTTCTGCCATGTCCAGTGATTTCTGCTAAGTCTATGAACTGTTATTATTTGCCATCTTGCCATGTCCTTTTGAGCATGTTATAGTGTTTTATTGAGATAGCTCAGTGTTCATATTTTGTTAAGCTTCATTTGTAAATCATGTCCATGCCTTTTGTTTGCATGTTGAGGTGATGTAGCATGTGGTTATGATGCTTGCAAGATGCCTAGTTGTTGTTTTGGACAAATTGTTGCTATATCTTGTTTGGAGTGTATGTGTTGCACCGTTGCTCCGTTTGGAGTGTGCTCTATATGAAACTTGCTTAGAATTGCATGTAGTTTCATCTTATAATGTTGCATACATGTTTTTAGAGTGTTTGCTTGATCGTTGAATGCCTTTTGCATCAATGCCATGTTTGACTTGTTTTGCTTATATCTTCTAGGCTGTAGCTCCGAACAAGATGAACTTTATATGTAATTTGACTAGAATTTCGTGTAGATCATCTTGGTGCATCTTAACTTTCTATGTAACAACTTGAACATAAGGTTTATTCAGATCTGGACCAATTTCGAAATTTCCATATGAGGACTTACCGGATTTGTTATATGTTGTTTCCGGCCTCATTTAAATTTGCTTTGATGTGTTGTTCTTGTATGCATCATCTCTTGCCATGAGTAGCATCATATAGCCTTGTCATGCATCATACTTGGTTGAGCATCATGCCATGTCTATGTGTTGTGTGTTTACCTTTTTGTTTGTTTTTTCCAGTTGTGGTCCTTCTCGTTAGTTCCTGTTTCGTTGCGATCATGAGGATTCATTCATCTACGCTTGGTTCATCTTCGTGGCTTCCTATTCTTCATGGACTCGTTCTTCTTCCTTGCAGGATTTCAGGCAAGATGACCGCTACCCTGCATCTCACTACTATCATTGCTATGCTAGTTGCTTCGTTCTATCGCTATGCTGCGCTACCTATCACTTGTTCTTCAAGCCTCCCAATTTGCCATGTTAGCCTCTAACCTTTTTACCCTTACTAGCAAACCGTTGTCTGGCTATGTTACCGCTTTTGCTCAGCCCCGCTTATAGGTTGTTAGTTGCAGGTGAAGTTGAAGATTGCTCCATGACGGAGAGGATTATGTTGGGATATCACAATATCTCTTATTTAATTAATGCACCTATATACTTGGTAAAGGGTGGAAAGCTCGTCCTTATGCCTGGTGTTTTGTTCCACTCTTGCCGCCCTAGTTTCCGTCATACCGGTGTTATGTTCCTTGATTTTGCGTTCCTTACGCGGTTGGGTGATTTATGGGACCCCCTTGACAATTCGCTTTGAATAAAACACCTCCAGCAAGGCCCAACCTTGGTTTTACCATTTGCCTACCTAAGCCTTTTTCCCTTGGGTTTCTAGACCCCGAGGGTCATCTTTATTTAACACCCCCCCCCAGGCCAGTGCTCCTTCGAGTGTTGGTCCGAACTGAGTAGACTGCGGGGCCACCTCGGGGAAACTTAAGGGCTGGTTTTACTCGTAGGATGTCACATCCGGTGTGCCCTGAGAACGAGATATGTGCAGCTCCTATTGGGATTTGTCAGCACATCGGGTGGCTTTGCTGGTCTTGTTTTACTATTTTCGAAATTTCTTGTAAACTGGGATTCTGAGACTGATCGGGTCTTCCTGGGAGAAGGTATATCCTTCGTTGACCGAGAGAGCTTGTGCTGGGCTAAGTTGGGACACCCCTATAGGGTATAAACCTTTGAGAGCCGTGCCCGCAGTTATGTGGCAGATGGGAATTTGTTAATATCCGGTTGTAGAGAACTTGACACTTGACTTAATTAAACGCATCAACCGCATGTGTAGCCGTGATGGTCTCTTTTCAGCGGAGTTCAGAAAGTGAACATGGTTTTGGGTTATGTTTGACGTAAGTAGGAGCTCGGGATCACTTCTTGATCATTGCTAGCTTCACACCCATTCCGTTTGTTTCTCTTCTCGCTCTTATTTTCGTATGTTAGCCACCATATATGCTTAGTCGCTGCTGCAACCTCACCACTTATCCTTTCCATACCCATTAAGCTTTGCTAGTCTTGATACCCATGGTAATGGGATTGCCGAGTCCTCGTGGCTCACAGATTACTACAACAACAGTTGCAGGTGCAGGTTATGCGATGATCATGACGCGAGAGTGATGTTTTCTTGTTTTGGAGTTCTTCTTCTGCTTCTTCTTCGATCAGGGGATAGGTTCCAGGTCGGCAACCTAGGCTAGCAGGGTGGATGTCGTTTGAGTTTTTGTTTGTGTTTCATCCGTAGTCGGGTATTGCTTTATGTATGATGTTGTTGTATTCGGGTGGCTTTCTATGCCTCTTGTATGTATCCCCAACTATTAGGTAATGGTACGATGTAATGATATCCACCTTGCAAAAGCATCTCCAATATGCGCTTCTATCCTTGGTGGGACCTTCGAGTTCCTTTAGGATAGGGTCGCATATTGGGCTTGACAGGCCCATACCCGATACTCAGTTCTCCTTTGGTGCTGAAGAAGCTTCTTCCTCCTCCTCGGCAAGTAGTGCTTGTGCTATCACCGGGGATGGATTTACGGTAGGTTCCTTTCTTGATAAATCTGACCAGGAACAACAAGAAAAGAGAATAGTGGATTTCTTTGTGATACAGTGGTTAACAGGTTCGGGAAGTATATATAGAATTTTTATCTTGCAGGACAAGTATACAGAAGAAAAATAGAGTCTGGAAGATGCTCCAGGTGGGCACAACCCACCTGGGCACGCCAGACATGCATGGCACGCCTTGGTATCTTATGCCCACCAGGGGACGTCTCCTGGGAGTTCCTTTATTTCCAAAATGCTAAAATATTCCAAAATTAACAAAAAATATTTTTGCGGATTTTTCGGAGACTATTTACTTACTGTAACACGTACCTCCTTATTTTGACGATTCTGGGGTGTTCCGAAAGGACTCTTTTATGTGTTCTTCCAGTGTCAAAGTTTGGATAATATTACTTTCAACATTGATAGGTGTACCTAAGATATAATGCTTTATTCATTGCCCGTTGACAACCTTTGGGTTGGTGCCTTCAAAATTATTTATTTTGATGGCTCCAGACCGGTAAACCTCCTCGATGACATATGGGCGTTCCCATTTAGACAGGAGCTTTCCAGCTAAAAATCTAAAATGAGAGTTGTACAAAAGAACATATTCTCCGACTTTGAACTCACGCTTTTGGATTCTTTTGTCATGCCATCTTTTAACTTTCTCTTTGAATAATTTTGCATTTTCATAAGCCTAGGTTCTCGATTCATCTACAGATCTAATATCAAATAACCTCTTTTCACCGGCAAGTTTGAAATCATAGTTGAGTTCTTTAACTGCCCAGTATGCTTTATGTTCTAACTCAAGAGGCAAATGACAAGCTTTTCCATAAACCATTTTGTAAGGAGACATTCCCATAGGATTTTTGTATGCTGTTCTATAAGCCCAAAGTGCATCATCTAATTTCTTAGACCAATTCTTCCTGGACCTATTGACAATCTTTTGCAAAATTAATTTTATTTCCCTATTGCTAAGTTCAACTTGACCACTAGACTGAGGATGATAAGGTGATGCAATTCTATGGTTAACATCATACTTGGCAAGCATTTTATGAAAAGCACCATGAATAAAGTGTGAACCACCATCAGTCACTAAAATCTAGGGAATCCAAACCATGGGAAAATAAATTCCTTAAGCATTTTAATAGAGGTGTTGTGATCAGCACTACTAGTTGGAATATCTTCTACCCATTTAGTAACATAATCAACAACAACCAAAATATGTGTATGCCCATTAGAGGAAGGAAAAGGTCCCATGTAATCAAATCCCCAAACATAAAATGGTTCAATAGCAAGGGAATAATTCATAGGCATTTCTTGGCGCTTACCAATATTACCTATTCTTTGGCATTCATCACAAGATTAGACAAACTTACGAGCATCCTTGAAGAGAGTAGGCTAATAAAATCCAGATTGCAATACCTTGTGAGCAGTTCTATCCCCAGCATGATGCCCTCCATAAGCCTCGGAGTGACATTTTCGTAGGATTTTCCCCTGTTCATGCTCAAGTACACAACGTCTAATAATACCATCTACTCCTTTACAAATATGTGGGTCATCCCAAAAGTAATGTCTTAAATCATAGAAGAATTTTTTTATTTTGTTGGTACGTAAAGCTAGGAGGTAAATATTTAGCAACAATGTAATTAGCATAATCAGCATACCAAGGAGTACTATTGTTGTGAAGCACTTCTTTATCCTTGAGTGACATCTCATGAGCAACAGTTCGTCCAATGAATTCTGTTGGCTTGAGATCTTTGTAATTGGGCAATGTGCACAAAGTATCATATTTTCCATCCAAGGCTCTTAGGATCTTCTTGATGATGAATCTATTGGTCATATCTTCACTTGCTAAGTCAGTAATCTCATTTGTGATGAGAGCAAGTCTAGAGTACATTTCAGCAACACCTTCACCATCCTTCATTTTGAACTTGTCAAGCTGACTTTGAAGCACATCCAATTTGGATTCCTTGACGGAGTCAGTACCTTCATTCATATCAATCAAAGTATCCCAAATTTCCTTTGCATTCTCTAGACGGCTGATTTTATTGAATTCTTCGGGGCACAATCCGTTGAAGAGAATATCACAAGCTTGAGCGTTGTATTGCAGCATCTTCAGCTCTTCCGTGGTAGCTTCATGGTTCGGTTCTCTCCCATCGAAGAGCTCACCTTGCAAGCCAATACACACAATAGCCCAAACGGCGGGGTTATGTCCAAGAATATGTATTTTTATATTATGCTTCCAACTAGCAAAATTAGTACAATCAAAGTAAGGACCTCTACGGTGGTAATTTCTCTCGCTAGACGCCATACTCTCCTAGGTTGTGAAACCAAGGCTATGATCACCAAAAGATATGGAAATCAAGGCAAATGGAGACCATAGCTCTGATAGCACTTGTAGGATCAAAACTATGTCTAGAGGGGGGGGGTGATTAGACTACTTGACCAAATAAAAATCTAGCCTTTTCCCAATTTTAAGTCTTGGCATATTTTAGCAACTTTACACAAGTTAAGCAATCAACCTACACATGCAATTCTAAGAGTATAGCAGCGGAATGTAAAACATTGCACATGAAGGTAAAGGGAGGAGTTTGAGGGAGCAAACGCAATGTAGACACGGAGACCTTTTATCCATGGTTCCGATAGCTGGTGCTATCGTACATCCACATTGATGGAGACTTCAACCCTTCAACCCACGAAGGGTAACGACTGCGTGAGTCCACGGAGGGCTCCACCCATGAAGGGTCCACAAAGAAGCAACCTTGTCTATTCCACCATGGCCATCGCCCACGAAGGACTTGCCTCACTAGAGTAGATCTTCATGAAGTAGGTGATCTCCTTGCCTGTACAAGCTCCTCGGTTCAACTCCACAATCTTGATGGAGGCTCCCAAGTGACACCTAACTAATCTAGGAGACACCACTCTCCAAAAGGTAATAGATGGTGTGTTGATGATGAACTCCTTGCCCTTGTGCTTCAAATGATAGTCTCCCCAACACTCAACTCTCTCTCATAGGGTTGGATTTGGTGGAAAGATGATTTGAGTGGAAAGCAACTTGGGGAAGGCTAGAGATCAAGATTTATGTGGTTGGAATGGAATATCTTGACCTCAACACATGAGTAGGTGGTTCTCTCTCAGAAAATGAATGTTGGAAGTGTAGGCACGTTCTGATGGCTTTCTCCATGAATAAAGAGAGGGCGGAGGGGTATATATAGCCTCCACACAAAATCTAACCGTTAAACACAATTTACCAAGCTCGGTGAGACCGAATCATGAAACTCGATCAGACCGATTTAGTTCATAATGTGATCGTTAGGCATTTCGGTGGGACCGACATGTCAACTCGGTGGGACCGATTTCTTTAGGGTTACGACATAAAGTAATCTTGGTGAGACCGATTACACAAACTTGGTGGGACCGACTTTGGTAATAAGCTAACCAGAGAGTTGGTCAGGCAAACTCGGTGGGACCGATTCGCTCATCTCGGTGAGACCGAAACGTTATGAAGGGGAAACATAGAGTTTGCATTGCGAACTCGGTGGGACCGATCGCTCATCTCGGTTAGACAAAAACGTTACGAAGGGAAACAGAGAGTTTGCAATCCCATCTCGGTGAGACTGAGATCCCTATCGGTGAGACCGAAGTGACTTGGGTTTCTGGTAGTGGCTATGTCAAATGAACTCGCAATACAAAAAAAACACACATCCGTGACATTTTGGGTCGAACGAAAAAAAATTCTGTCATACATATGACACTTCTATGATGATAATTGTGACAAAACCCGGTATCATCGTAGACGTGGTGGGATCCTACTTCTATGACAAAAATCATGACAGCAAATGGGCTTTTCGTCCTGGGCGAGCCGGAGACGCAACTGCATGACATTCTTTGGGCC
>NC_041391.1:503966502-503967694 GCF_002162155.2 Triticum dicoccoides
GTTGCCTCTGGATGAACAGGACCCCGTGGTGTGGAGGGCTGGATGAACAGTAGCCGGTGGAGGGGTGGCCATGGAGGGGTGGTTGAACAGGACCCCGTGGTGTGGAGGGCTGGATGAACAGTACACGGTGGAGGGCTGGATGAACAGTAGATGGTGGAGGGGTGCTTGAACAGTAGCCGGTGGAGTAGCGCGCGATGGAGGCTGGATGAACAGGAGCCCGTGGAGGCTGGAGGAGGTCGACGGTAGCCCGTGGAGGCTGGAGGAGGTCGATGGTGGAGATGAATAGTATCCCGTGGAGTCCCGTTTTGCGGTATGCCACACCCCTCCCAATGAATAGGACCTCCGTTTCGACCGTAGTGCTCCAACACAAGTCCGTTTCGTCCGTTTTGCGGTACGCCACACTCCTCCCGATCAACAGGACCCCCGTTTCGACCGTAGGAGGTCCGTTTCCTCCATTTTGCGGTACGCCACACCCCTCCCGATCAACAGGACCCCCGTTTCGACCATAGGAGGTCCGTTTCCTCCGTTTTGCGGTATGCCACACCCCTCCCGATCAATAGGACCCCGTTCCAAACGTAGGAGGTTCGTTTCCTCTGTTCTGCGGTATGCCAGGCCTCGTTTCCATCGCCTGTTCCAGCCAAGCCCTCCCGATGAACACGACCACGCATTCCGTTCTGACCCAGCCGGTTGGCTCCCACGCGTTTTGTTGCCCCCTGATGAACACGACGCATTCCGTTGCCTCCCCTTGAACACGACGCATTCCGTTGCCTCCCCATGAACACGACGCATTCCGTTACCTTCCCATGAATATGACGATGACGCTGTTTCTCTGTTCCGACCCAGCCATGTACACAAGCCCTCGCCGTACGTATGCACGAGTAGGCATTCGAGACCCTGCCCGTATGTACACATACGTGGCTGTATTTTCTTTCTTGCACCCTGGCCGCTGTACGTATGTGTACATGCTACGTGCGCGCCTCTACTACGACATGTGCGCGCCTCTACATCCACCAGTGTATATGTACGTACACGTTCATGACCAGAATGACAACGCTACGTACGCTTCGACCAGGTGGGTCCCGATTGTCAGGAACTTCCTTGCGTGCGAAGATATAGCTGGTGGGTCCCAGCAGCCAGGAGGCGAATCATTTTTTTTGCCCGGACACACTTCCTTGCGTGCGAAGATGTAGCT
>NC_041391.1:503967943-503983939 GCF_002162155.2 Triticum dicoccoides
ACTTCCTTGCGTGCGAAGCTGTAGCTGGTGGGTCCCAGCAGTCAGGGGGGAAACGTTTTTTTCGCAAAATACAGTGGCCCGTCCGGTGGGTCCCCGCTGTCAGGTGGAGGAATAATTATTTTGCGCGTAATAAGGAGGCACTTCCTTGCTACGGCCGTGGACCTAGCTGTCAGCCTCTCCATGCACAGTACTCTTTCGATGGAAGTCAGTCGTTGACCACATTGACCACGCCGCACCGAGAGCACCACGGCGGTGGACGACGGCGAGGCCTAGGAAGGGGACGACATGGGGGCAGGGAAGAGTCGGCAGTTGTTTCCCACTAGGAGGGGAGTACGACTGTACGAGGGTTTACTGGTTCGTTTGCCGTCGCCAAAGAATAACAGCAGGTGTGGGTGAGTAGAGGCATGGCTAGGCCAGCGATGGGAGTACGGTGGGGCGGTGAGGCCTGCACGACAGCACAGCCGGCCGCGGGGAGGAGTGAGCAGGCAGTCCCGCCGGCGCTTGTTTGAGCGGCTGGAGCAGGAAGAGTAGAGATTGAAGAAGCACGACGGCCGTTGGATGGACATCCAACCGTCACTGCTTGTGCGTCAACCTTTTTTTAGGAAAGCCTCAAATCTATGGAAAACAGCATACAGCCCATCTGCCATTATTTCTAATAATTTACAACCCATTTGCTAATTCTTAAG
Organism: Triticum dicoccoides; assembly: GCF_002162155.2. Taxonomy (NCBI): domain Eukaryota; kingdom Viridiplantae; phylum Streptophyta; class Magnoliopsida; order Poales; family Poaceae; genus Triticum; species Triticum dicoccoides. The sequence continues at coordinate 503,968,630 of NC_041391.1, forward strand.
GTTTTTTTGGAGCCCATATTCTTTTTTTAGCATTACAATCCATATTGTGGCCACGGTTAAAAAATTATACGAAATTTTTCATATTTCGGTGCGGTCCGAACTGTTTTTAATCCCGAAATTTCGACTCACATTCAAACTAATTTTAAAAATAAATGTATATCAATATAAAATCCAACAAGTTCTCCACGCATAAAAATTAATGTAATTTAAAATCTTGAAATGAAAAAAAATTATTTGAAACTAATTGCCGGTCTGATCTGTTTTAGAAATGTACAACCCATTTCTCATTACTGATGGGCCATTTTCTCGGCCAGCCAAATGAAAGCTCTCCTCGTCTTGAAAGATTTACATCCCAACAGGCCTGACAAAGTGACTTACTTGGCAAATCAGAAAAAAAACTGGGCTGTGGCCGTGGACCCAGCTGTCAGCGTCTCCACGTACAGTACTCTTCCGATGGAAGTCAGTCGTTGACCACATTGACTATGCCACGCCGAGAGTACCACGGCGGTGGACGACAGCGAGGCCTAGGAAGGGGACGACGCGGAGCCGGGCCACGGGAGGCAGGAGCAGGCGGTACTACAGCCGGCCATGGGAGGCAGGAGCAGGCAGCACGACCGGCGCTGCTTTGGGCGGCTGGAGCAAGAAGACTACAGCCGGCCATGGACATCATACGGTCACTGGAGTATTGACTAAGTTTACAAAGCCCTCCGTCCCCATCAACTTAGTAGGCCCACAAGTCAACCCAACAATATGGTGGGTCCCAGCTAGCAGGGGGTATTCATTTTTTTGGGCATAATAAGGAGGCACTTCCTTGCGTGCGAAGATATAGCTTGGTGGGTCCGACCTGTCAGTGGGGGGAACATTTTTTTCACAAAATACAGAGGCCCTTCCTGTGGGTCCTAGCGGTCAGGTGGAGGAATCATTATTTTGCGCGTAATAAGGAGGCATTTCCTTGCATGCGGCCGTGGACCCAGCTGTCAGCCTCTCCACGTACAGTCCACTTCCGATGGATGTCATTCATTGACCATGTTGACCAGGCCGCGCCGAGAGCACCAGGACGGTGGACGACGGCGAGGCCTAGGAAGGGAACGACACGGAGCCAGTTGTTTCCCACGCGGAGAAGTACGAGGGTTTACTGGTTCGTCTGCCATTGCCGGAGAATAACAGCATGTGTGGGTGAGTAGAGAGATGGCTAGGTCAGCGATGGGAGTACGGTGGGGTCGTGAGGCCTGCGCGGCAGCATAGCCGGCCGCGGGAGGAGGGAGCAGGCAGTCCCGCCGACGCTTGTTTGAGCGGCTGGAGCATGAAGAGCAGAGATTGAAGAAGCACGACAGCCATTGGATGGACATCCAACAGTCACTACTCTCGTGTGTTGACTAAGTTGACAGGGCATTGCGTGTGTGTCAACCTTTTTTTATGAAAGCATACGCGTCAACATATAGTAGGCGCACAAGTCAGCCTCAAATCTGTGGAAAACAGCATACAGCCCATCCGCCATTATTTCTAATAATGTACATCCCATTTGCTAATTCTTAAGATTATTTTTGGAGCCATATTCTTTTTGTTAGCATTACACCCCATATTGTGGCCACGGTTAAAAAGTATACGAAATTTAGCATATTTCGGTGCGGTCAACTGTTTTTAATCCAGAAATATCGATTCACATTCAAACTATTTTGAAAAATAATTTATCTAAATATAAAATCCAAATAATTGTCCACGCATAAAAATCAATGGAATTTAAGATCTTGTAATGGAAAAAAATTGAAACTAATTCCCGGTTTGATGTGTTTAAAAAATGTACATGCCATTTCTGGGCAAACCGAATGAAACTCTCATTGTCTTGAAAGATTTGCAGCCCAGCAGGGCCGATAAAGCAAGTAGGCCTTGTTTGGGTATTTCTTTAAAAAAAATAGAACTGGGCTAGCCATTTTCAGCAAGAAAAAAACACAACTGGGCTCATGATGTGGTAAACATAAATAAAACCCTGGCTAGACAGGGCACAACCCCCGCACAGCCCTGTTGTTACCCTGATCCGTCACTAAAACTAGTATAAATAACAACTGCTTGTTCCTCAAAAAAAACTGTGCGACTTGCTGGGTCCCTGGTGTCAGCCGCTTGTCGTGTAATTCTCTCGTTTATTGACTATGTTGACAACGGCGTGATCCCCAGATGTCCAACCATTATGACTAGGAGGAACCATATTTTTGGGCTTGTACTATAGAGGCACTTGCTTGCGTACTGCCATGATGCTGGTGGGTCCCTACTGTCATCCTCTCCACGTACAGTCATCTCCTTTTTCCTCTTGGTTGTTGACGACGTTGACAACGCAAGAGGGCGCGCACCACGCACAGCGAGCGAACCAAGGCCGCAAGGCGGAGGACGACGGTGAGGCCTCGGACGGAACGAACAAGAGCCGTTGAAGATGCGCCGGTCTAGTCGCAGGCAGAGGGGAGTACGAGGGTTGACTGGTTTGGGCACGGGTGCGTGTTGGGGCTGACGTCGCCGGAGAATAACAGGACATGTGGGGGAATAGAGGGAGGGACTGGCCAATGTTGGAGGGTACGTACGGTAGGGCGGCGGAGGCGCAGCCAGCCATGGGAGGCGGGAGCAGGCGGAGCCGACGGGGTGGTTTGGTTTGGGCGGCTGGAGGAAGAAGAAGACAAGAGATAGAAGATACACGAGAGATGTTGGATGTCAATCCAAAGGCTGGTAGGCAGAATCGTTTGTTGACTGCCTCGTAAGTCGACACCACCTTGGATAGGCTATTTCCTCACGGGTCCCAAATGTCAGAATCCAAATCTGTCACGGTCATGCAGCCTTTCCTATGAAAATTTACAGCCCATTTGATGTGCTAGTTCAAAATAAGTTTGTGGGTGCTGGTGGGGGCTAATCACTTAGCTTCTGTCGGCGTTCTGGGAACAGGGGTCCCCAGACTTGCGTGCCTGCGGCCTGCGGCGTGGCTCAAAGGGGGCCCAGCATGGCCCATCTTCATCAGCACAAGCTCAAGACCCTCGTGAGGGGCCAAGCCTCGCGGGGCGGACGACAAGGAGCTTCCTCAGGCACGGCCTCGTCAGGATGGCTCACGAGGAGGCGGAGAGTTCAAGGCGGGGTACCTCGCGAGGTGCCCATGATGCAAGCCATGACAACCAAGGGCGCCAGCCAGGCGCCAGCCTGCGTAGTGTCCTTCTTTCCTCTTTGGTGCAAGGGGAGCAAGCGCAGGCGAGAGCATCAAGCAAAGGCATCCATTTCGGTGCAACAAGACCAAGACCAGTCCAACGGCAGGATAGAGGTCACCGTGGAGCCCAAGTCGGCATCACCACCAGAGCCTTTGACAGACGAGGACCAACTTTAGTCAGGATAAGTGTACTAGATGTTCCCCTTCAAACTGGCCAATTGTTGGCGCCCTTCCCGCTCAATATTTGGGAAGAGGCCCAGGGCCTTCGCCTATAAATAGGACTAGCCACCCACAGGGTAGAGGGACCGATCGATCCATCTGGCCGGAAAAGAGAGAGAGAGACCACAAGAACAGACCCTCGCGAGGCTGTTCTTCCTTGTATTGTTCATCATCAGCCTTAGAGGCAATTCACCACACCACACACTGGAGTAGGGTATTACACCACAATGGTGGCCTGAACCAGTATAAATCCTGTGTCTCTTGTGTTGTTCTTCTCGTAGTTTAGATCCTAGCGATTCAGCGAGGAACAGGTAGGTAGAAGGTGAAACCTCCGTGCGCACCCCAGTGTTCGAACCTCAAGGGTCTGCCAGAACCCTAAATCCGACATTTGGCGCGCCAGGTAGGGGTGCTCCAGACTTCGTCTTCCGTCGCCCTGTTCTTCTCCAACCATCGTGACCATGTTTGACGCACGCTGGGTTCGCGCCGAGCACCGAGCTGCCCTCGCTTCTCGCGTCGCCCAGACTGCTCCCGTCGGCGGGCGCCCTCGTCGTTCCCCGTCTCCTGCTGTCAACGCCGCCACCGGCCCGGCGGGGAACGAGCAGCAAGCATCGGCCCAGCACCAGTCCATGAGGCGAGACGGCCGTACCGCTACGCCCTCGCTCACCCCTGCTGGTTCTTCATCCCGCGCGCCCCGCGCGGCCATGGAGGCTCGAGCTGCGCTCATCGCGGCAAACGAGCTCCTGCGCTACTGCCCAGTCGACGATGTCTACGAAGAGTGGCTCGACCGAGTCGCCGAACTCGTCCGCGCCGCTGGGGGCTCCCCCGCGCCATCTTTCTCGCTGCACCGCGGCCCGCCATGCGCGGGCAATGAAGCTCCTGGGGCGCCTCAGCCACCTCCCCCTCAAGAAGGCGCCCTGGCTCCAAGGCACGCGGCCCCTGGGCAGAACCCGCCCCGTCAGGAACCAGCGCGGCAGGAGCAGAGCTGCCAAGAGGTCCCACGCCCTCGAGAAGCTGCCCGAGCGCTCCCTGCTCCGGCTCGTCCCGACCACGCTCCTGCTCCAGCATGTCAAGACCCCGCGTTGCACCCAGCTGCGGCGCACGGGGACCCGCAAGACCGAGCCCTCCGTCCTCCAAGGCCTCCTGTGGCCACAGCAGGCTGCCGCGCCTTCACCACCGAGCTACGCACCATCGCGTGGCCCAGCAAGTTCAAGCCAGACCTGCCTCCTCGCTACGACGGCATGGCAGACCCTGCAGAGTTCCTCCAGCTCTACGAGCTGGGCATCGAGGCTGCCAACGGAGACGAGAAGGTCATGGCGAACTGGTTTCCAATGGCTCTCAAGGACGGGGCCCGCACCTGGCTTCTAAACCTGGCCCCAGGCACGATCTCCTCCTGGGACGAGATGCGCAGCCGCTTCATCGCCAACTTCCAGGGTACTCGCGACCGGCCACCCGCCGTGAGCGACATGCACCGCCTCAAGCAACAACTGGGGGAAACTCTGCAGAAGTACATCCAGCGCTTCAACAACGCGCGCCTCAAGATTCCCAAGGTGACCGAGGAGGCCATCATCTCAGCCTTCTCTAACGGCGTGCGTGACGTCAAGATGAAGGAGGAGCTCGCAATGCATGAAGATCTGTGCACTTCCTTGGAGCTTTTCAACCTGGCGACCAAGTGCGCCAGGGCTGAGGAAGGGCGTCTCTCCCTCCTCGAATTGCCTGCCACGGACCCTGAAGAGAAGAAGCCCAAGGCCAAGGACGTGAAGCGCAAGGGGGCTGCCGTACTCGCGGCGGAACCAGACACCAAGCGGGGCAGAGATCTGCCCGAATCCTCCAAGGGCAGTCGGTACTGCGTGTACCACGACCTCCACACCCATAACACCAATGAATGCCAAGAGCTCAGGGCCGTGCGCGAAGGACGGACTGGCCGGCGTCCCGACCGCAATGACCGGGGCTATGGATAAGGAGGAGGAAGGAACGCAGGACGCTGGGAAGATCGTGGCCCACGTCAAGGGTGGCGCGACCAACCTCGCGAGGATCGCTGGCAGGACCCGCCTCGCGAGGGAGGCTGGAGGGATCAGCCTCGCGAGGATCGCCTGCAAGGTAAAGCAGGCCTCCCTCCGCTACCGCCGCAGCCAAGGAGAAATGAGGACCGTCATCAGGACGAAGGGGCTGGGGGCTTCCAGGAACCACGTGCGATCGCCTGCATCCTAGGCGGAGCTCAAGCCCCAGCCTCACAGCGCATCTTCAAGCAGTTCGCCCGCGAAGTGAATGCGGTCCTCCCCAAGCTCGAGGCCACGCGCCCTCTTAGGTGGTCTACGTGCGCCATCACGTTCAGCTCAGTGGATCAGCTCAAGTGCGCGGCCACAGCCGGAGTCCTCCCGATGCTTTGTTCCCCAATCATCAGCAACGTGCTAGTCACCAAGACCCTCATCGATGGCGGGGCAGGGCTCAACGTCCTGCCCGTGGAAACATTCAACAATCTCCAAGTACCCTACAGTCAGCTTCAGCCCACCAAGCCTTTCTCCGGAGTCACCGACAGCTCCACGGTCCCGATTGGGCAGGTTAGCCTCCATGTCACCTTCGGGGCACGCGAAAACTACCGCACCGAGCTCATCGACTTCGACGTCGCCCATGTTCGTCCCCCGTACAACGCCATCCTCGGGTAACCAGCGCTGGCCAAGTTCATGGCCGTGACTCACCACGGCTACAACGTCCTCAAGATGCCAGGAAGTGGCGGGGTCATCACGGTGCCCTGCGAAGAGAGAGACGCAGTTTGCTCCCTGGAGAGAGCCTTTCAGGCCGCATCACTGGAAGACCCGGATCGTGGAAGCAGGAGGCTTCCCGAGGCCGCCCCCAAGAAGAAGAAGACATCGACCGGACTGGCCCCTTAGGAGGCAGGTCCCTCTGGGCCCGCGCCTGCTCAGGGGGAACCTCCTGCCATCGCGTAGGGAAGCGCGCCCGGCGCCCTCCTCAGGCAGGGCTCGGGGGCTCTCCCCTGGAGGGCCGTCGACCTCGCCAAGGTCATGAGTGAGGCGCTTGGGCACCACGTGGAGGCGTGCTTCGAAGCACGTTTCCATCAAGAAGGAGCAAGGCAAGGAGGGCCAAACCCTCAGGAGTTCGTCAGCAAGGCCATTCAGGAGCTACAGGAGTCCAGGGTCATGAGAGGCAGCCGCCGCTTACCTGCTGTGGCCCCACTTCCAGGCGAGGATGGTGGACTGCGCACTGCATCGACATACCAGGGCTCAACCAAGCCGCGTCTCAGGAGTGCCTCTGGCTTTCGCGAGTGGGATGCTGCGAGGGCCCGCCCCACAGTTATGTTCGCATGCCTTACGGCTCGCCGAACGCGGCTGCTACGTACGAGCGCATCATGAGGGCCATCCTGGAGGCTCAAGAGGTCAGGCATTCCACAGCACTGGTGGAGATGGAGATGGTCCGCGAGGAGCCACCAGCGCCTCCGGAGCCTCCTGAGGCCCCAGGGCCTGGGGGCTCGTGAGGATCTGCTCCCGCAGCCCACCGAGTTTGCTGCATCAACACCCCTTCGTCTTCAGCGTCATCAGGTGACATCTTTCTAGTTTCATTTCCAACTGGGAGCGCCCCCAGGGCTGCATTATTCTCAAGCTGCGTGGGTCTGTCCCTGTGGCATGTATCTCTTTTATTTTATGTTCTTAGCTCACTCTGCTGGGGGCGCCCCTCGGGCTGCATTATCCCCAAGCCGCTCGGGTCAGACCCAGTGGCATGCACCCCTCTTGCATTTATCTTAGGGCCGTGTTTTCGACCTGTCATGCTCGTTATTTGGTGCCAGTTCATGGTACCTTTTCTCTTCCTGGATGTCGCAAGCTTGCACGTTAAAGGGGGGGTGCCTGAGTATCGTGACTCAGGGCTCCTACCGGCTCTCCGGCCCTCACCCTCTGGTCTGCCCACGACATCGCGCCCTAGCACACCAGCGACGGCTGAGACCAGCCCGAGAGCCGGGCCCCGAGGACGTAGAGTTTTGTCATCTAACCCAGCTTGCGCGTTAAAGGGGGGGTGCCTGAGCATCGCGACTCAGGGCTCCTACCGGCTCTCTGGCCCTCACCCTCTGGTCTGCCCACGGCATCGCGCCCCGGCATACCAGCGACGGCTGAGACCAGCCCGAGAGCTGGGACTCGAGGATGTAGAGCATCGGCATCTAGCCAAATTTGCAGGAACACACTCCAAGATAAGGCCCAGAGCCAGGCGCAACCCGCCTTGAGGTAGGGCCCCGTGAGTCCCGCGCTGGCTCACGGGTGCCCAGATACACCTCGTCAGGCCCTATCGTGCCAGCCATGTGTCAGGGCGGGGCTGTACACGCCCCGGGGGCTCCTCCCAGAGGGGAGCCCCCTCCCACGTACCAGTGGAAGCACCATGCTCCGCGCTGGCTGACGGCACTGCCGAGGAGGGGCTATGCCCGTACGCATACGGAAGCGCTATGCTCCGCGCTGGTGATAAACAACTGAGGGCGGCCCCCCGGGCCGCATCAACCTCAAGGAGCCCAGAGCTTAGTGTCTAGCCTCATCGCAACACCTCCCCTCAGGAGTGCCGCGCGAGGGGGCTGGGCACGGGGGCTACGCTTGGGTCACGCCCAGGCGCACGCCACCCAGCCAGGCCCCCCCCGGGCCTGGTTCGTCGCGCGTCCCTCCCCGAGCAGAGCCAAGGTATGAAGGCCGTTTGAGTGTCAAGGGGGACTCCTGAGCATCGCGACTCAGGAGCCTAACTGGTCACGTAGCCCCTCACTCCTTGGTCCCGTCCTGGTTTTCGGTCAGGGTTAACGACGGTTGAGGTATGCGCAGGGCCGGGCTCTACAGACGTAGACCGGTAGATCCACCCCCACATCTCACCTCCCTACTTGCTGTTCGGGCGCCAAGGGGGACTCCTGAGCATCACGACTCAGGAGCCTAACTTGTCACGTAGCCTCTCACTCCTTGGTCCCGTCCTGTTTTCTGGTCGGGGCTAACGGCGGCTGAGGTATGCGCGGGGCCGGGCTCTGCCGGCGTAGGACACAAGCAAGTAGGAAGGAAATAGCGCAAATTTCAAGGAATTCAAAAGCAAATATTACAGTCCATACTGTTATCACAGCACCAAATGCAAGTTTTTACGCCTCCCCGAGGCCTGATACATGTGTAGAAACTAAAAGAAGGGCGGGGGCCACAACGGAGTCACTTGCCAGCCGTGGAGTTGTGCGGAGCGGGTTCGCCTTGTGGAGCTGCCGGGCTAGCAGCCCTCCGCTTCGGCCTAGTGCTGAAGGCCCGGAACTTCCCCAGCAGAGCCTCCGCACGACCCTTCACAGTCTCAGCAGCGGCAGCGGCATGCTCGCCACTCGCTGGCTCCAGCAGGCTGTCGAGGTCGACGTTGGGGTCCCGAAGATAGATGTGGGTGAACACCCGCGTCAATGCCGCAGAAGACAAGACGCATGCCTCAGCCTCAGCGGTAGGGCCGAGGCCAAGGGCGACATCGTCAAGGGCACGAACCAGGAAAGGAAGCAGCTTGGCGGGACCGTCCTCCTTGCCGGCCAGCGGGCTCTCCAGGCCGCTCTCATAAAGCGTCTTCAGTGAAGCTCGGGCCTTCTCCTCCATCTCCGCAAAGGCCACACGATCCTCGGCAAGAACCCGTGCCTTATCGTCCAACTCAACCTTCCTCGCCTCCAGCTCTTGCTCCAGCGCGCCTAGGCGGTCACAGCGCTTCTTGAGCTTGGCGTCCCAGTCCTTGACGGCCGCCTCGTGAGCCTTCATGCTGTCCTCCTGCTCTAGGCGAAGGCGATTCTCCTCGGCTAGCCGGTCTTGCAGGCCCTTCAGCTCACCCTCCAGCACCTCGCAACGACCTCGGGCATTAGCCGCCTCCCCCAAGGCGGCGTCGCGGGCAATCTTTGCCCCAAGGATGGCCTGCTTCTCCTCATCGCAGGTCATTGAGGCCTGGACCAGCGCCGCCCGAATCGAAGCATCGGAGCGAATCCAGCCAGAGGATAGCTCCAAGCGTCTGGCCACCAAACGAGGGTCGGCGCTCAGAAGATCCCGCCGCAGACGGTCCAGTTCAACAGCAGCACGATCCAGGACAGTAGGAGGAGATGGGGAAGCAGCAGTCAGCGGAGTAGGAGGAGAAGGCGGCAGCGTGACCACGGTGTCCTGAGGCGGAGCCTGCTGCGCCCCAGCGGCTGTGGCGACGGCGTCAAGTGAGGGCGCCCCAGGGGTCGCCAGGGTCATAGGAGCCGAGCTCACCCTAGCCGGCTCGGCAGGGCCTCGCAGGGACGCCTGGGCAGGAGAGGCCCGCGCGTCACGTTCATCTTCTTTCGCGAGCAGAGGTGCTGCCGCGGATGGAGTCTCAGGATCCCCCTTCGGCTTCTTTGCCGTGGGCGCCAGCCTAGCCGGGAGATGCGAGCGTCAAGCCTCAGTGACGAAACAAGAAACAAGACAGGGATCAAGCACTTACAAGTCGTCGCCGGCGGACTCGAGTAGCCTCCGGCCGTACTTGAAGCCCGAAAGCCGGTTGCAAGGATCAGCCTCAAGGAGCATGGGTGCAGCTGGGACGCCTGCAGATCGCCTCGGGGCTGGGGCGGACCCGCGGGGGATCAGCCCAGTCCAGTCCTTATTTGGAACCGGGGGCACGCTCCCGCCGCCCTGCTCGCCATCACCCTCGTCGTCGTCACTCAGAGAGAGGCGGAGAGTGCGGGACTTGCACCGAGGAGGTGGAGCCCTTGACTTTGTCTCAGAGTCAGCCCCCTCTTCCCGCTCCCCTTCCTCCCTCTCTTCGCTGGAGTCGCCGGAGGATACGTCCACCAGGTCCTCGGGAGGCTCCGCGGGCACAGACCCGTCCCTGTTGAGGACGGACATGGACCCCACAACCTGCTCCCAGTCCTCACGAAGGAATAGGGGCGTCGGAGCGCCCTCCAACCTTGCCACGTCTCCCCCGACCAAAGACTGGAGGACCGCGGCCAGATCCTCATCGGCCAGGACCGCGGGGCTCGGGTGGGGCCTCCACATCGGAAGAGAGTACTGACGAAGCGGAGCCAGCTGATGCTCCAGGAATTCCCTCAGCAGCGAGGCGCCAGTCAGCTTTGCCGCCGCCATGCTGGCCGGCCTCAGATCCGCATCCATCTTCTCCAACACCAGCCTTGCGCGGGGATCCACAAGCTCCACTCGAGACCAGTCGTCGGAGCTCGAAGGGAGCCCCGTGGGCAAGGCCAGCCGGGGGTGGACGCGCCCAACATCAACAAAGACCCACTTGCTCCTAAAGCCCTCAATCCTTTTCCCGGGATTCGAAATGGCGATGGAGCTGCCGTACGCGACGAAGCTCGCACACGCAGAGATGGAGCCGTGAGAGGGCCGGAGGTAGAAGTAGTGGCGCAGCAGGGCCACTGAGGGCTTCACCCCCACGTGAGCCTCGCAATAGTAGGCGAAGATTGCCAGAAGGAGGACAGAATTGGGGTGGAGATGCAGAGCTTGAAGGTTGTAATGGCAGAGGACGGAAAAGAAGAACTCAGAGAAGGGAGGCACCAGACCAGCGACAATGGCGCTCACGAAGAGCGGATAGAAGGTGCTTCCTGGGCCCTCAGGGAGGGCAGAGCCGGCCTTGAACACCTTCGCCCCGTCGACGCCCTGCGCCGCTGCCAACTAGCGCACCCGGGCAAGGCTCGCCTCTGACACGTTTGGCGAGTCCAGGGCGGACGAGTACCAAGCTCCGGTCGGGGCCTGGCGAGGCGCCATGTCTGGCTAGGGCGCGCGGGAGGAGTAGATCTGGAGATTTCGAAGGAAGGAAGGAGAGGCGCAAGAAAGGGGATCTGAGCAGCAACTGGAGATAGCAAAGGAGGCAGGGGGCAGATGCCGCTCCTTATCAACTAGTGCGGTTGCGGAGATGCCCACGTCCAATCAACCGCCACGCGGCGCCAAAGGCCGCAGGCTGTTAGGGCCCGCGACGTTTCGCACTTGCCCTTTCGCCTCTCTGCTCGGCCAAGTCCGGGCGTGCCTTGGGCCCGGGGGCTACTGTCGGTATTATGGGAACGGGGTTCCCCAGACTTGCCTGCCTACGGCCTGCGGCGTGGCTCAAAGGGGGCCCAACACGGCCCATCTTCATCAGCACAAGCTCCAGACCCTCGCGAGGGGCCAAGCCTCGTGGGGCGGACGACAAGGAGCTTCCTCAGGCACAGCCGCGTCAGGCTGGCTCACGAGGAGGCGGAGAGTTCAAGGCGGGGCACCTCGCGAGGTGCCCATGACGCAAGCCATGATGACCAAGGGCGCCAGCCAAGCGCCAGCCCGCGCAGTGTCCTTCTTTCCTCTTTGGTGCAAGGGGAGCAAGCGCAGGCGAGAGCATCAAGCAAAGGCATCCATTTTAGTGCAACAAGACCAAGACCAGTCCAACAGCAGGATGGAGGTCACCTTGGAGCCCAAGTCGGCGTCACCACCAGAGCCTTTGACAGACGAGGACCAACTTTAGTCAGGATAAGTGTACTAGATGTTCCCCTTCAAATTGGCCAATTGTTGGCGCCCTTCCCGCTCAATGTTTGGGAAGAGGCCCAGGGCCTTCGCCTATAAATAGGACTAGCCACCCACAGGGTAGAGGGGCCGATCGATCCATCTGGCCGGCAAAGAGAGAGAGAGAGACCACAAGAACAGAACGTCGTGAGGCTGTTCTTCCTTGTATTGTTCATCATCAGCCTGAGAGGCAATTCACCACACCACACACTAGAGTAGGGTATTACACCACAATGGTGGCCTGAACCAGTATAAATTAGGTGTCTCTTGTGTTGTTCTTCTCGTAGTTTAGATCCTAGCGATTCGGCGAGGAACAGGTAGGTAGAAGGCGAAACCTCCGTGCGCACCCCAGTGTTCGAACCTCAAGGGTCTGCCGGAACCCTAAATCCGACAGCTTCTATAATGCACAGTGAGCTCAAGCAGCCGGCGTGAGTGATGTTATTTCCCTTGGTTGTGATTTGCTACAATATTTCACTCTAAATTAAATGAATGGCAAGCCATTTGCCTTGCTTCAAAGAAAATATGACAGTCACAGCCGAGTTGAAAAGGGCAGGAACATCTAACTCCAGCTTACAAACTGTACAAAAGCACGAGGGTTGATTGTTCATCAGGTTTACAGAAAAAACCAGATTGAAAAGGGCAACAACATCTAACTCCAGCACTGTTTTCGGCAGTCACAATCAAATGGATCGGTCAGGTCCATAGAATGAACATCCTGGGTCGTAAAATTTACTGGATTATGACCACAATATGTTGTAAATAGAAGCCCGGCACGTTCAGAAGCTCTTTTGCCCACCTGAAACTCCTTTTTTTGCTCTTCGACATACCCATCCGTCAAAACCATGCTGCTGATAAACTTAAGCTTGATGGAAAATAGTAACCTCGCATTCAGCAGGAAGAATGTGACAAATCTTGTGTTTGCACGGTTGGCTACATATCGTTCTAGCGTTATTGTCTTCAATCGAATCTCATGAGAAGTGAGAAAATTCCGATGCGTACGAATCCATCGATTGGTTATAACTTTCTTACCCCGTCCTATTGCCTAAATAGACATGAAGATTGAAAACAGTTAAGGTCTAAAAGAAGAGTGTCGAAAGAGCAACAGCTGAACGGTTAATTCTAGTACACTATATGCGGGCTTCCAATGCGCGTGTGAAATTATCACCTTTATATACAACTTCTCCAGACATGGAAAGCATTGCAGCAACCCAATAATCTTGTTCAGATCAAAACTAGTCATTTGGATATATAAGATCTTGACAGAATCCAGCACCATTGATAGGCCATCCATGGAGAAACTCTTCATTGAGCATAGAACATAATATTAGTACAAAATGTGTACTCCAAGATGATATATAAATTATGCGCAGAAATTTAAAATGCAACTTATGGTTACAAGTGTAGATGATAATATAAAGTACCTGAAGAACTGTGGAGCCAAACACCATATTGAAATGAGCACAGAGATCATGTATTACACCCAAGGTCTCCAGTATAGGCGCAGAGAGGACGGTTATTTGCAACGGTGAATAACTAGAATCAAGGATCAACCTTTGAAGTGAAGGGGCATCTTGGATGATGAGCAGCCTTCCGTCAAAAGAAATTCCAATTCTTACAAGGTTAGGCGACTTTATTTGGAGATAAACGATTCTAACTATGAAAACTAGCACCAAGCACACCAGGGCAGGGCAACTGGAGTGGATGATGTTGTGCAATGAGGCCTCCGATATATGAACCCGCACAAGTGAAAGTTTCTTGAGAAATGGGAGTCGAAGGTTTAGTACCAGATTGTCCGGTAGGTAGCACAACGCAAAGGTGGCGGTGTGGAGAGAGGAGGAAAACTGTGAGATGGACATCAGTGCTGAGGGAACAAGTTCATGGCGTTCGGTTTGTGGTATCTGATTTCTAGGGGAATAGTAGAACTCAAGCAGATGTAATTCTGTGAATTCAGGTGATTTCAGCCAGGCGTCCACCGTGCAGGGCGTATGCTTGCTCAGGTAGCATGACGGGATGCAGAGGCTTTGAACGGAGCCCTGGTGGGAGGAGATGATGGCTCTGGGGATTTCAAAATCATTGAAGAGAGATAGCTGACGACAGTCGAGATTAAGGGGCACGGCGCGAAATAGTGGGCGCCACTGAATTGAGAGGACTTGGGTGCGGTAGCAATCCTTGGTGGGGAGAAGCGAGATGATCTCCCCAAGGACGGCGTCTGAGAGATCGCTGATGCGGTCCACCCGATATTCTACCGGTTCCTGGGATTCGGTGGGGGCGGGGTCGCCGCTTCTCCCCACGCTGCCGGGTGCGGGATCTACAACTGGCGTCACCGCTGGCGGGAGCCTCATCTTCTTGGTGCTGGGGTCAGCCGACTCCATTTTCCTCGAGGGCGTCGCGTCGCGCTCACGGATTTGAGCAGAGTAACGAATGACGAGCATAGTTGTAGTGCGAGCGAAGAAGAAGGGGAGCTGGGGGTTTTCTGTAGGAGTGAGGAAGAAGGGCATCTGGGGTTTTCTGTAGGAGTGAGGTGAGGAATTTGGGGGTACGAGTGGAGTGAGCTGACGTGAGGTGGGTGGGAGCAAGGAGGAAGAAGAGCACCCAGGTTTTTTTGGGGGGGAGGGGGCGGTGTGCTGGGTGTGGGTAGCGCCTTTTGAATTGATTTCACAATTTACTAGTGTGGATTGGCTGTTTTGTCTTGGGCCCAGAGAAACAATTACTTCTAGTACAGTGGAGACACTCTACAGCTACCCAGAAAAACAATTACTACTAGTATAGTGGAGACACTCTACCGCTTCTGGCTCCTCCTAGGTCATTGAAATGTCTCCCTCTAGGTCATTGAAACGTCTCCCTCTACTGAATGCCGTTATACTTTTGTTCACCGACATGCGGGCCATGCAGCGCGCGGGCCCAAATGCCATCCACCAAATTAGAAGGCAGTATGCAGGCGGAGAGTCACCCCGGTCGTAGCGCGGCGGTAACGAGCCGTCGTACCACAAAACCCCACCACCCCGCAATCTAAGTTTGACGAACGAAGCAACCATCATTTCACTCTTCGCTGAATCCCCTTCTCCCTCACCGTCTTCAAGAAAGGCAACACTCGCATCTGCCACTGTTCTTCTCTCCCAATGAAGGAAAGGTAAGCGAATCCATGATGTTGGTATATTTTTGTTCAGAGAAAAAAAAGAACTTTTGCAAAGCAGTAACCGATCCTCACTCTCTTTTTTGTTTCATTGCCATTGCGATTGTGTTTTCCTTTCAGTGGTCTCCTAGTATTCGTCAGTTTCATGATGGACCAAGGAGAACCAGGCAAAGATCTGCCGATATTGGAGCAGACGCGGGAGGCTGATCCCCACGAGACAGAGAGCTCCAAGAAGATGGAGGCAACCACTGAGCCGACGCCAGATACGCTCACGGCCACTACTGAGATGGTCAATGCCCGGTT
>NC_041391.1:503984308-503995898 GCF_002162155.2 Triticum dicoccoides
AAGGTGATTTCCTTGTTTGCCGATCTCGATTGTGGTTTTTCATCTAAGTATGTGGTGATTTTTTTAGAAAAGGAAGTATGTGGTGATTTTTTTAGAAAAGGAAGTATGTGGTGATTAATAATGCAAAATTTTATTAGCTTCGATGCCATGCTATACATAGTGGTTTAAATAACTTGTGTTTCTTATACTGAAAAGTAATTCAGAATTTGTATCTGTTTAAATTAGAGCCCTGATGCAGACAAGGATTGTGTGGTTGTGCATGTCACTCGCTATGAGGCGGACGATCTGAATATACGCACTGGGAAAACAGAGTTCTTAGGCTGTTTGATCCTGGAAGCCATTTGCGGTTATACCAATGAAGAGGTGTATTCCAGCCTCACTGTTGTCAGGTGTGTTGTCCAGGGTGTACTGAAGCACAAGAAGTTCAAAGCTACTCCTTCGTTTGTGAGGCATACTGTTCTTGTCAAGCTTATGCAGGAAGATGACGTGGCATGCCTCCATAAGCAAGTTTATCAGTGGCAAGGCCACAAGGTTGTCTTCATGAAGGTTCACAGGATTGAGCTGTTGC
This sequence comes from Triticum dicoccoides, assembly GCF_002162155.2. Taxonomy (NCBI): domain Eukaryota; kingdom Viridiplantae; phylum Streptophyta; class Magnoliopsida; order Poales; family Poaceae; genus Triticum; species Triticum dicoccoides. Next base: position 503,984,877 of record NC_041391.1, read on the forward strand.
GGGACGTCCTCGATGATGTTCATGGAAAGGTTCGTCTTGTGTCCAGCCAAATTAGATCGAGGCATGAAATAGTTGCCCCAGCTAGTGTTTAATAGTAGTTTGGATTGTGTCTAAATATCCGAACCTTGCCTGTTATCGACCCCTCTGGGGCTAGTACTTTGTTTGAATCCGTCTATGGGAACTGCTGCTACTTTTTTGTGCCCGTGAATCTTGTGAGAACCATCGTAATTGTTGCCGAAACAGATTCGTCCTCACTAGTTTTTTTATGAATATGGCATGGTAAGACATAAGTTGTCATGTTTATCATACGAGCAGTGTGTGTTTTGATGAAATAGAGCACTCGTTCGAGAACTGTGCGCCGACGTATACATAAGTACTTGTAAACACTGTTGGTGCTACCCCACTTGTAAGCAGTTGTGCAAAACACGGCACATTGGCTCAGCTCGCTTCAACACTAGGCTATCGACCAGCTAACAATCAACAATCTGCTGTCTGACATATAAGCAACTATGTATCTTGTTACAGTGGTTCATGCAGTTAATTGAGGCCACAATGTAATAAATTCCAAACGTTCAACGCTAGTTCAGCACTCATGTGGAACACTCACATTAAACTCGTCTTCATAAAAATATTGAAAAGCATAAGTTAAGCAGTTTTATACATCTCAATGATTCATAGAACATAACAAACATATACTAGTTCACAGCAAAAGACAAAGTTGTGAGAAGGTTTACAAATCAGGAAAAAACAAGTAAGGCTTCTCTGAGCAAAGGGCTCCCGGCAGACTTAAATTTCCTGGAGTTCACTCTAGTTTTTTCTTGTTGTCACCATCCAGGGTTAGGTTCTCTCCTTCCAGAATAACCAATTATAATTGTGGTCTCAGCTGGAATGCTGAACTGAACCATGCAGTGTACTGACCAGTTGAAATGCTTGTGCATTCCACTAAATTTAAGCACTGTTATTTGCAGAAATAAGCAGGCCACAATGCCTCTTGTCCGCGCACCTGTCCAAAAAACCGCCGTGCAGCCATGCCAGCTAGTCCTCGGTCCGTGGAAGAACTGGAAGAAAGTGCATTCCAGACTAGGATGCAGTTGTTTTTGCTCGCCCCTGCACTGCAATCAGGAAGTAAAACGTACGAATCAACTTATTTTAGATTACGTTGGTCATTCTACTTTAGTTACTACCAATGTAGGAATACCTTGAAGACTGGAGGTTAGACGACGACAACGAGGGATAGCCATCTCATTTTGCGCAGTTGTACTAAAACTGAGGTGTGTGCTTTTGATTGCGCGGATAGAAACGATACGGAGACAGACATCCTGAAACGATATGGAGACAGATATCCCTGTTTGCGCAAATATGAAATACGGTTATTTAAACAGTGACGGCTATTACTACTTTCCCCCGTTTCCTCTTAGAACCAAGTCCTAGATTCATGCTACAGCTTTCCCACTTTCTTCCCTGTTTGAACAAACGCTTTGAGTTGACTGTATGAACTAGCTTTACTTCTAATAATAGTAGAAGTCTAGGTGGCTTTGGAACAGCGGACGGAAGTAGAAAAGGATCCACACGAAGGGGGAAGAGCTGGGGCAGTAGAGCAAGGCAGGTTTCGAAGGAATATATACCTGAGGGTCGTCGGCATGTGGCAAAGACTGCGTTGGGAGGCCGCATCTTGGCCACAATACCGCAGGGAGGAAGAAGGGGTCGGAGGCCCTCCCGAGCCGGCGCTCTCTCGGAGAGAACGACACGGCCGCCGATCGGGACGCGCGGGCAGCCGTTGGTCTCCTCCCTCGCCGCTGACGACAGCGTGAACGGTGCACCTACACCCCCTGCCCCGGTCGAGGTTGTCCGGCCGGATTTGTGACCAGCCGTGAGCTGAGTGTGGCCACCTATGTCTTGCTTAGATCTGGAGAGCATGAGAGAGTGAACAAGAGGAACCCTAGTAAAGCAAGCGCTAAGGCTCCTGCTTTTATATATAGTGGAGTGATTTTGTTGTACCGGCTTAAAAAAATGTGATCCTATGTGTACCCGCGAGTGGGTGTGAGAGAACTAGTGCGTGCGTGCACCGCTTCTCTTCATGAGAGTACAATATATACTATGCCCAAAGAACGTTCGTCGCAAGAGTAATAATATAAGTGTGTGACATGTGAGATAAAATAAAATGTACGCGCCGTCTTTTGTTTTTTAGAAGTTTTGAGGGTAGGGTGTGAAGAGCACATATGTGCGTGACGTCTACCTGCAGATAGACAATGGGTGCCACGTGTGAGTCTTCGAGAGGACTCGGGAGAGTGGTGACTCGTGAGGGTGCGTGTGCGTGAGAGAGAGGGGGCACGTCTCAATGCAATGCATGTGTCCGTAAATCATTATACGACAAATGTTTGCCACAAGCCTTTTCCTGATGAACGCCGTAAGAACCGTTAGATCGGCATCCAACAGTGTCAGTTTTGCCATGTCATTTAACGGAACAGCCACTCCTCCTACACACAAATCTTCCATGTTAGTGTTAGCAACTACCGTATGCTCCCTCCGTTCTGAAATGTAGTGCATATAGCTTTATTGAAAATTAGAACCTCACAAACTTTTACCGAGTTTTCGTGTACCAAATTGCACATGTAGAATACCCTGTATATATCATTTCATTCATCTTCGAGAGGTAACTATAAAGATGTGTGAGGAGTCTACAAAGAAAGACCATCGTATCACCCGCAACAATTTCAACCATCCTTTAGTGTCGAGGAATATCATAGGAACTCTATATGATATGATTTTTATAAGATTTTTTTCCTTACAGCCAATTGGTTCATAGGAATAGATTCATATACTTTACATTTCAAATGAAATAAACATGATATCATTTCTATAGCTTTAGAGGCACTTGGTTCATATGAATGGATTCCTATACTCCCTTAATTTCAAAGGAAAATAAACATTAGCATATATTCAATAGAAAAGTTCCTATGATATGAACCAAATTACATCTCTTTACTAATCCCTCCTCATAGGAATTGAGATACATGTCATCTCTAGATTCAATAGAAAAGTTCCTATGATGTGAACCAAATGACATCTCTTTTCCAATCCCTACTCATAGGAATTGAGATCCTCCATGTCATCTCTTTCCCTACAACTTCCATGTATACATATTCTATTCCTAAATAGATAGTACAACCCACTAGTAGCTTTTTTCCAACACATGCAACTATGGCACAAGAACTATATAGTGTGCCAATAACTTTGAAAGATGGTCGCTGGATGAAGCTAACCTGACAGTGCAGAGATGGGAAAATCCGAGCACTACTGGCCGTTGGATATCATCAACATTCCACCAGATCTACCACATGTACAATTTAGAAGACTCCATGGTTGAACTTAAGCATAATGCACAAACCTCAAAACACAAGCACTTCTCCTTTGTTCTAGAATCTTCTGTATCATAATTGATTTTTTTTTCTAAATGAATTGCCATTATTTGTTTTTTACTTTATGATTTACAATGCACAACCCCATGAATCTTAACATTTTTATAAAACTAATTGATTTTGAATGAGATAAACTATAAGAACTAAACGAACATCTACATCATGCATATATGACTCAAAGCTTTACATGCTATAGTGTGTATTTATTCATAATTTGGTTTCGAAATCTCATGCATTCAATACATGTGTACCTTACTAGTTTTGAGTAGAGTAGCAAATTTCATGCGGCCCCGGGTATATCAAAATGCAGGGCCCATGCATCATTGCCTTTCGGTCGAACCTACGTCCACAATTTTTTGTACGTGCTATATCTCCACTGGTCCTCGAACCCAAAATGCTGCGTCATTCCCGTAAAACCAAGCGGCCCACACATATTTAAGGCGTTGACTCGAACCCGTTTACTATGACGTGGCCCCGCACGCCGTAGTACTCCTACAAACCCTACCGCCGCACTCATCATCAGTTTTCTTCAAGAGGACGAGGGAGAAGCCAATTTGTAGTGGAGGCGCTTTCAAAAAAAAGGATCTGTAGTGGAGACCCCTATCCTAGGGTGCCCTAGGTTGCTACCGCATGCATCATTGTTTTCTCTTTTCTTTATGCTCTTGCATGCTAGAGTGAAATGATGGTTGCTTCGTCCGTCCAGCTTAATGCGGGAAAGGTGGGGCTTTGTGATTTGACCCCTGATCGCTCATTTTCTACTACCGCAGCGCTACGAACGGGGTGCCTCCAATTCCAACCACTGCTCCGAGTAATTTGGTGCATCGCACATGGAACAAGACGGTGGATGAGCCACATGTCTGCCAAAGGGGTCCTGTTAAGTGTGTCGCCATTTCATGTGCGGACTTACCCTACTTGAGTTGCTACGCCAACACGACAGGAGCAGCCTACCACTTGGTTTTGCTCCTTGGTGAATCCCGACTATATTGATCTAAAAAGATACGTGCTGAACTACCCTCTCCATCTCGGTTTTTTATTTGTAGGCGTCTCGGATTATAGGGCCTGCACGTAGTTCTAGGTCATCCATTTGACTAACTAAATATGAGTTACTATGTCACAAAGAGTATATCATTGGATTATTATCGGTTGATATGTGAAGAAACAAGAAACGAGGTAGAAGTTAATGCATCACGCCTTAGTAATTTGGGATTATTTGGTTTTCGTAAGATAACTTACTCACCTAGACGGAGGGAGTAGTTGTATTTAAAAGTCGAGGGCGGGGATTTTCCTGCGTGGTAGGCGGGGCAGTTCCGCCTAGTCAGTTCAACAGAGACGCGAGAAGACGAGGGAGTAGGCTGCTGCAAAAGGGCTGTGTGATTTGACAGCGAGTTACTGCTAGACAGGTGGGGCCCCGTGATTTGACTTGTCGTTATCATTTTATCTGCGGCGCTACGACCGGCGTGAGTCTCCCGATTCCTGACCACTTCCATACAGGTGCCTCTCCCAATGCTCCACCATGTAGTAGTAGAGGTTGGCTCTTCCATGAGAGCCCACTTCTCCACTTTTTCCTTGCCTCTCTCTCCTCCACATATGCAAAAATGCCATGTAAAGCGCACTACTGTACTTACTTGGTCCTACAGGTGCTTAAGCTTGCCACATAGGCACAAAGTCTGATGTGGCAAGTTAATCAAGAAGAGAGAGTCCAATTTGGTGACCCAAGGAAGAAACGCTGCTAAGCGCATGTACCTAGGTGAAAAGACAATTTTGAGTCTATAGCTAATTAAATGAAGCAAACTTAGCAACACCATTTCATTGAAAGAGGTCACTCCTTGTCAAATGCAATAAATTCTAGTACTCCCTGTGTCCCAATATATAAGAACGTTTTTGACATTACACTAGTGTCAAAAACGTTCTTATATTATGGGACGGAAGGAGTACGAAGAAAGAGATAGAGAGGAGTAAAAAAATACATTTATAGCCAACCTTGTTGTAGGATGAGTGATTAAGTGATGACTATGTATGACATGCCAACATCAGATAGCCTAACGCACCGTGTTAAATCTCGAAGGGCGCGACCGCGCGAGCGACGCGACGGTCGTGGTAGGCGCGACCATGATATGGGCTGCTGGCAGCCCTTGGATATGAGATCAAATGGTCGCCTGCTGAGTTGCTGAAAATTTTAAGAATAACCCTCCAGGATAGGATATTCACCCATAGGTCAAGAATCACGCCATGCAACCGTTCGATCTCAGATCCAAGGGCTCTCAGAAGCCCGTATCGTGGGAGAATGGAAAGCCACTACCCTGCCGTTCACACGCTGGCAGTTTGCTCCTACTCGTCCCCGCACGTCCTTTAATACTACGGCGGTTCACTCCTAGTCGTCCCGTCCATTCACATTACGGCAGTTCCACTAATCCTAACCCTCCTCCCAAATCCATGGTGTCCCAAATGTCCCCGATCGGCGGTGAGTAGAAGGTTAGAACCATCACTAGCGATGAGTTCGACGTCATCTACACCCGTACTTCCGCGACGGTGAAAGGATGCCTTTCTCGCTTCAGACGCATGTTCAAAAACTCACATGATGAGTGGGTCGCTGGGCTAGATGTTGAGTACACCATAGTCGTGGGACGAGAGAAGGATCTAAGGACGAAGAGAGGAAGAAGCCCACCATGATCCAGGTTTGCGTACACAACGTTTGCTTGGTCTACCACATATGCCATGCCGACGTTGAGTGCCAGGATTGTAAGAACTTCCTCGCGGACAAAACAGTCAAATTCATTACTGTAGACATTAAGAACGACAAAGAAGTCCTACGTTGGATAGGCCTCGTCGTAGGCAACCCCTTCGACCTCCAGACGAATCAGCTGGTGCCCTCTCGTCAGCCTTTAATGCTGACCCTGGCAGGAGCCATGGTTCATCCTTCGTATGGTAAACTGGAGAAACCTCCATACACATTACATCGTTATGCATGGCAGAGGAATGTACTAGATATAGACCACATCCAGTACGCTGCAATGGATGGCTACCTTTGTTTCAATATCTACAAGGGTTGGATGAAGAGCAACAGCCAAGTTGGCAGTTCGAGCAAAGAAGTATCGGCCAAGAGGAACAGGGACAAGGACGAAGTCGAGGAAGTGGACGAGGACGAGGACTCCGAGTAAGGTGGCAGTGTCGTTTCTCATGGTGGTTCTAAACTTCTAATGCAGTATCTACCGGATTAGTTGTATAGTTTAATTTCAGGTGTTCTTAGTTTAATTTGAGGGGTGTGTTGTGTTGAGCCCCCAGCAGGACTATGTTATGTTTCTTCTCGTTACTTTAACTCTTCAGTATGTACATACTAGTACTAGTATTTCTTTAATAAAATTTAGCACCCCAATTAAGCACGTACTAGCTTTTTTAATAGTATTATATGCATAATTTGGCGACGAGCGCTCTTTATATGTACCACCTTTTTTTAAAATTTCAATTTTTGCTCCATGGCGCAATCCATCGATAGTGGAGTACTACTGTACAAAAGTATACATTTTTTAAAAGGCTAGTGTACTGTTCATCACATATATATATATATATATATAGCCAGTTAAATTCTCAACCTAGAAGAACGAGCATGCCATGTAGTAAACCGATCGGGAGGAAGTATAGTAAAAATGAGGTGATTTTACCGAGCGATCGGCGGGGGAGCATGGCCTGTCATGCGGTCCCACGTGTCATGATGTACCAAGGCGATGCGCGTGTCCCTCTTGAGGCAGAAGCAACACTAGTACGTGGTTTGAGATGATGTCGAACAGAAGTGTGAAATAATGGTTGTTTCGTCCGTCTGGGAAGGTGCGGCATTGTGATTTGACGTCTCATTGCTCATTACTACTACTGGGCCGGTACTAGTGGAGTGCGTCCCCCCTGTTGTTCTGCACTGTTATTTGGTGCTTGACACGTTGACCCGGTTGCTATATGTCCCACATGTCGGCGACAGGAAGTACATAATTCATGAAAGGGAGCATCGACGGAGGAGTATACTACAGAATTCATGAAAGGGAGCGACTTAGTTTTGGAAAAATCTGTTTTTACGGAGTACGTACGCACTAGGGTTTATAGGGCTCATCTAAAAAACATTCGTTTTTCCATTTGATAAGTCTCAATTCTAGTATACTAGTAGTAGTACCATTACATGTTGGATTTCGAGGTGTGTTAGATCACCCGACGCAAGCAGTGTCAAGAGGAAACTAACCAATGCATGTACAAGTTCATGGAAATTTAGTGGTCATTCATGCATTCGTTCTAATTAATGCCTCGGTAAACATAACTTCTTGATAAAAACGAGCGTACTGTGCAAACTACAAAATTAATTCGACCACTCACCGTCTACCTTGGTTGGAGAGATTTTGAAATTGAGCCATAAACTGGAAAGGCTCGATTACTATTTGTGGCCTTGTAAAGATGCAAAATGTATTTTTTTATAGTGTCCTTGTATAAGTAATTGGAGGGAGTACTAACCAAAGTACGTACGTAGTAGGGACGAGGAGTAAACGGAGGGAGTAGTAAAATTTTCTCCTCTTGCTGCGAGCCACCGCGCGCGTGGGCGAGGGAGCGGGCGTAAAGGCGTACAGTAGTAGTAAGCTTCACCTCAACCTACGAGCCACCACGCCCATGGGCGGGGGAGACAGCGTACTAAGCATGTTTCTCCTCGTTCTGCGAGTTGACGGGACACATCAAAAGTACTCCAGTGTATAGAGCCTTGCCTCTAAGGTAGGCCCCACATGGTTTGCCTCTTTTTTAATTTAACATAATGCGTCAAGTCACAATTTGTTTGTTCACCCGTGGTAGATGATCGTCCGTCCCCCAAGTGGACAACCAGCACACGTTCCAAATTACCACATGGGCTGCCTTTTTCGTACCGAAATGAGCTCCACCGTGTACCCGCGCGGGTGTGGTTGGGAAAGAGAAGGGAGTACGTGCGCCGTGCGTGCACCTCTTATCTTCGTGCACGTCCCCCACCTACGTGGGTGGGTGTGAGAGAGATACAAACCTAGACATAATGTGCCGTCCATCCCCATGCCTCCGCCCAGTCCGACCACCAGTCACCACTATGGCACCACGCCCCACTCCTGCTCACCTTATCTCTCATATTTCTCCCTCCATTTTTATATACAAGGGGCCGCTATCAAAATTACAATTTGCAGATATACAAGGCCACTAACACTAATCGGTGCAATATTAATGGTGCTTGCCTCGTGGTACTAGCAAAGGAGGACATTAATTATCCCTTGCATGCATGCGGGAGTTTGTAAAAAATGCATCTTGATGTTCCGTGCAATGCACGGGCATCTTGCTAGTCCATGAAAACAACACATGGCAAAATTCCACGGCGAACGAGGGATTTGAATCTGTTGGGAGGGGCTGTTTGGATCTTGCCCGGGGTAGCCAAAATATTGGCGACCCTTTTGTCCACCGGTGCCTTTGCCACCGATGAACGAGGAATGGCTCGGGTGCTCATGCTGTCATGCATCCTCCAGCGCGCACGTTGGAGACGAGCTCGCACGAGCTGTGTTTTTTTGTCCCACAACGCCGCCCGAGACGCCCGCGGACCGACCGACGACCTGCAAATTACGCCATCCAACCGTAGTCGCACACATTATGACAGCAACTCAACCAACCGAACGAAATTCACGCAAACACGTAGATAGACTGATATTTCATATAAACAACGACGAAAATCATATGAACTACCGGATTTTCACACAAACATGATGGATTTCATTACATTCAAATGAACTACGCGGTGCTAGTTCTGGACAACATGGGTATATAATACCTGGCCTAAATGGTCGCCCGCCGATTGATTTGTGTACCTCATGTCCGGCAGCACGATCACCGGACCACTAGGAGCCCCGGAGGTATATGCTTCAGCGCAAAGGACGGCTCGCTTCCCCACTGCCCAACTGATATCATTGGCTGGTGCCGAAGATGATGGTGGCCGACACCGGTTCGAGTTCATCACCGGCCACTACTTCGCCATGGCCGGCACCGGCTCGAGTTCATCCTAACATTCCTCTCTTCCGTGGAGCCCATGCAGGGTCGACAAAGGTCCTCGCATCAAAAGGATCCAGAAAGACACCTGTTGTGTACGCCGGCGTCGCCTCCGCAGTGGCCTTCATGGGACCCAAGCGGCGGCGGCCTCCCGTGTTCTACTTCTCCTCGATGATGGCGGCGGACGTGGAGGCGCTGGCCACCGACTCGTCGCTCTCCGCGCACCCGGCTTCTGTTGCTGCTTGCATGGCGTGGCCGCCGGCATGGGACTCTCGGCCACAGAAACGGGAGACGCGGTACGAGGCAGCGGCGTGGACGGCAGCAATGACGCCCGTGTGCCGCTCCTCGTCGAGCTGGCCTGGAGTGGTGACTTGCTGAACCGCGCACCGGCTTGGGGCGACAACTGGCTCCGTCGGGCAAGGGGAGGGAGGTGGATCAACGAGCTGCATAACTCTTATCCAGCGGGCTACCCAGCCGGCTTGGATGCGGAATAACTACTCTTCATAAGCCATTGTTAGAGTGGACAAAATGGTGGAGGAGATAGGGGAGCGGCGGAGGTGTGCGATTCTTGGCCGGCATTTGGCCTCGTTTAAATAGGAGATTAAATAGACGGCAGACGGGAGGAGCTCAGCCGGCGTTGTGTTTAACGCCAGCCCGGTCATGAACGGACGTGTGTCCAGAGTGGGTTTCTCGGCTTCCACACGGGAGGGTTTCATGGAGGCATTTGAATGCGGCACGGAGGCGTGTTCAGCCGGGCGTGTCGCGAGTGGCACCCTCGACTCTGACCTAGGACACCGCACCATTCTTCCACTGACATGTGGGCTCTTTGGGTGCATGGCCTGCATGTCAGTGACCCAACGCAGGCAGCGCACAGCAGAGGAACCTTTGGTGGGCCAGGGCGGTCAGAAGCGGGCATTTCATAAACCGATGATTCTTCATTGAGTGTGACATCATCTTTTTCATGTAGTTAAGCCTACTATGTTGATAGCCCGTTCGATACGTTGTGATTCATAAAGACCGATGCAAACATCAATGCTATGCTTATCACAGATAAGATTGATTAATACCCGTAACAATCCATGTCCTTAACAAAGGGTGCATGCACGTATAGGTTGAGCGTGCGTCTTGCATCGTGTGTTGTGTGCCTGCAGGCGTGTGAGTGTTGCGTGTGTGCAAGGGTGCGTTTAAGTGTTGCATGCATGGGTGCGTATGTGCGTGTGTGTTCGTGAGTGCATGTGTACGTGTCAGTGTTGCACGCCAGCATGCGTGCGTGTGTACGTTATGTGTACATGTCAGTGTTGCACGTCTACATGCGAGCGTGTCTTGCGTGCGTGCATGTGTACGTGCGGGGTGAGGCTACACGCCAGTCGACTGACTTTTTCATCTCTAGTCATTAGATTTTCCAGCCGTTGGATATGAAATCAAGGGCCTTCAGTTTATGATCAAACTCCACCCCCCCTGAGCCGCCAGCCACCACCTGCCGAACCGCCCGCCCCCGCTGCCCGCGGCCGACCCGCCCTCCCCAAAACCACTCCCCAGCGTCGGTTCGCCGCCGCACCGGCCATCCCTCTAGCCCCCCTCC
>NC_041391.1:503996426-504001527 GCF_002162155.2 Triticum dicoccoides
CCCACCCCACCGCCCAATGGACGCCCCCAACCGCCGGTGACTGCCAATCAGAGGTCTCACGACTTCGAATACCCACCAACCACTAGTTTATTACCATTTCTGTCCTTCATATACGCGCTGACGGGTGGGCCCTATGGTAATGTGCGCTGTTGAATGTGGACCGTTTGACTGGTCAATTGATCGTGTTATCAACAAATTACGGAAGCTGTATGGTGAGCCAGTGACCGTATGATCACCCTAAAATGTACTCCTATTTTATTAACACAGTACAGTCTCAAACTACCATTTCTTTCTTTCATATACGGGCTGACAGGTGGGCCCCATGGTTACGCGCCCTGATGGTGCAACAGTAGTTGTGCCGTTTGACTGGTCAATTGATTGTGTCATTAACAAAATACGGAGTTGTACGGGTGAGCCAGTGTCAGTATAATCATGACATGTATTTGTTTAACATGGTACAAACGCAAGTGCTCATATATACGCGCAAGCACTCACCGCTATAAGCGCACACACGTGAACCCTACCCCTATGAGCATCTTCGAGAGAGTGGGCCAGCATATATGATCTTGAGATTTTACGAAGTCACCATAGGTGCCTCGTAGTCGAGTGGAACATCTCCTCCCACTGAACGTACATCGCCGGAAAATACTGAAATTAACACAAGATAAATGGAAGCACCGGGACTTTAACCTTGGTGGGCTCGAGAAACCACTGTCCTCTAACCATCCAACCACATGTTGGTTAGCACGACAAAATGTATGTGGTGACTGTGATGACCTTATTCTGAAGTCCAGTGACCATATCGTGCTTTCGCTTCAAATACAATGACCATAAGTGTCGTCAACAAAATACGGAGCACGCATCAAATGCAAAGTCCGTCAGTGTCATCAACAAAATATGGAGACGTATCGTGAGCTAGATACTGTTGTACTATTGTATATGCTTATTTTCTTAGTGGCCGATTGCGTGTGTGGTGTGGTGGGCACATCATTTCTAGTTGTGGTGGGTCAACATGAAGACTCATGGGTCGGTTCCATCCTGCGCCACATATAGGTTGGACCGAGACGTGTTATACGGACACCCATGTGGAGGACTCGACGTACAACACGAAGCTACCAGAGTCGCGGAGGACTCTATCCCCACTGGTGATAAGACGACTATATATGATTTGTAACCCTAGGCCCTTAGTATGTTATACAAGCTTGGGGGCTAGTTCGTTGATAGTATACACACACGCACAATGCCTGGTATTCACGTGTACTTTGTACACACCCCTATCACTAATATACAGTACCAGGAGTAGGCTCTTTCTTCAACTGCAAGGGTCCGATCCGAATTAGGGTAAATCTTTGGGATATCCTACCGAATGATATGATGAAATCATATCTGCCAACTACTATCAGAGAGGTGTGACGGGGGGGGGTGGCAATGTGTGCGAGAGAGGCCTAAAGATAATGTGCGTGCGGGAGACACGTAGGCAGATATATGTGCGTATAGAGGGCTAGTAGAGAACGTGCATGTGTATATATGCATGTGAGAGAAATAGTGTTTTCCAATTGAGATTAGTGAAAAGAGTGGTATATAGTAGTCAGTAAGAGAGAGAGAGAGAGAAACAGAGAGAGCATGTGCGTGATATAACGCCCTCGATGCGGCTATAGCTCCCACGTGTCGAGGCACGACTTAGAGGCATAACCGCATTGAAAGCAATATCGCAAGTCAGGCAATCATTACAACATCCCATGTAATATATAATAAAAAGGGGGAGATAACATAGTTGGCTTACACTCGCCACGTCACATCAGAGTACATAAATAACATCCATCATACAATTCACTCATGGCCCGACTACGACGCCAAAATAGAAAAGACCCCCAACATGCGACAAGGTAATGAATCGATAACCCCAACTAGGCACCACTACTGATCATCCGGAAAAGATACGTAGTATCGCTGAGAGTCCTCGTCGAACTCCCACTTGAGCTCGTACTCGTCACCTGGAGCGGAATCACCTGGACCTGCATCTGGAGTTGTAGTATCTGTGAGCCACAGGGACTCAGCAATCTCACACCCACGCGATCAAAACTATTTAAGCTCATGGGAATGGATAAGGCAAATATATGTGGAGCTGCAGCAAGCGACTAGCATATGTGGTGGCTAACTTATACGCAAAAGAGAGCGAGAAGAGAAGGCGAAGCACGAGCGAGAAGCTAAAGGAACATCCTGCGCAAGCATAACTCCAACACCGTGTCCACTTCCCGGACTCCGCCGAGAAGGGGCCATCACGGTAACACACACGGTTGATTCATTTTAATTAAGTTTAGTTCAAGTCATCTACAACCGGACGTTAACAAATTCCCATCCGCCCATAACCGCGGGCACGGCTTTCGAAAGATCAATCCCTGCAGGGGGGTCCCAACTTAGCCCATAACAAGCTCTCACGGTCAACGAAGGAATAGACCTCCACCCAAGACACACCGATCAGACTCGGTATCTCAGTACAAAAAGATGATTCGACAGGTTAAAACAAGTCCAGCAACACCACCCGAATGTGCCGACAAATCCCGATAGGAGCTGCACATATCTCTTTCTCAGGGCACGCTCGGATAGGTCAAGCTACGAGTAAAACCAAACCTCAAGTTTCCCCGAGGTGGCCCCGCAGGCTGCCTGGTTCGGACCAACACTCGGAGGAGCACTGGCCCGGGGGGGTTAAAATAAGATGACCCTCGGGCTCCGGAAACCCAAGGGAAAAAGAGGCTAGGTGGCAAATGGTAAAACCAATGTTGGGCATTGCTGGAAAAGCTTTAATCAAGGCGAACTATCAAGGGGTTCCCATTATAGCCCAACCGCGTAAGGGACGCACAATCCGGGAACATAACACCGATATGACGGAAACTAGGGCGGCAAGAGTGGAACAAAACACTAGGCGAGAGGCCGAGCCTTCCACCCTTTACCAAGTATATAGATGCATTAAGATAACATAGCTATATAATGATATCCCAACAAGTAAATAAATGTTCCAACAAGGAACGGCTCCAATCTTCACCTGCAGCTAACAACGCTATAAGAAGGGCTGAGCAAAGCGGTAACATAGCCAATCAACGGTTTGCTAGGACAATGGTGGGTTAGAGGCTCAATTATGCAATTGGGAGGCTGACAAGCAAATGGTAGGCATCGAAGCAGTGGCAAGCAAAAGAGCGAGCAAACTAGCATAGCAAAGATAGTAGTGATTTCGAGGGTATGATCATCTTGCCTGCACAGTTGTCAGAGTTGACTGGATCCTCACAAGCAAACTCAATGGGCTCCTCGGTAGCGAACTCGTCTCCCGGCTCTACCCAAAGACAAACAAACAACAAGGATACAATCAACCACGGGCAAGACCAAGCAATATGATGAAATGACGATATGCTATGCGGGATGCGATGCGGGATGCAAAATGCAAGATATGACAGGAAATGCATGAACCTGGCATCAACTTGGAAAACCAAGTGTGCCACTGGATAGAGGGGATGAAATCGCTTGAAAACTATATAAAGATCATAGGAATCGGAGCTACGGTTTAGAAATGGCAAGCGTTTTAAGATACGACACCGGTATGCGATTTGCAGCAAGTAGGCATCTAAATGCAACGAAATGAACGTGCTACAGCCACCAAACATGAAAACAACATACATGGCAGTGATGTACACAAGATGGTTGACAAAACACTAGCACTGAGCCATAGGCAAATTCATCCATTAAGAGGTTCAAACAAGCGTGGCTAAAACGCAAATGCAAAACAGATTTCAGACTTAGTGAAATTAACACTAGTCTGAAATTTCAGATCACGATGCTCTCTTCGGAGCAGCAAAACAACATGATACAAAACCTGAACATGACAAGTACGAACATGGCATGAAGCTACTCAACAAGCTTAATAAAACACCCAAAGTGACCTGGGGCCAAAAGGGTTCACAAAATACTCTACCGAGCTCACGAACATAGCTCGAACACAATCAGTTTTCAGACTTAGTGAAAACTGAGACACGCTGAAATATGACTCACGAAGCCATGTAAACGAGCTCGATGCACTCACTACGGTGCAAGTCATGGCAAGGAAAGCATATAACCAGCAAGAAGGCACAAAGTGCTAGCTACACATGGCAAGAACAAAGGCATAGCATGCATGGAACACTAACGGTAGCATCGGCAAAATCGCAAACAAGTTGACGATCTGCCCAGATTAACAACGAAGCAAAAGTTGAGCTCGATTGAGTCAACCTAGAGCACTCCACATATGCCAACAAAGACATGGATGGATAGAGCATAACATAAATATCAAAACTCCCTTACTGATCATCCTCAAAAGAGGCACGGATCACTAGGAAACAAGCTGGACATATAGCATCATGAACTAAAATATCCCAGACTTAGTGAAAATCACTAAGTCCCTGAAATCTGCAATCTCAGGTACCTCTCTTCGCAAGCTTGCACAAGACAACACACACATCCTAAAAATGCATGGGTGGCACCTCTGGAAAGAAGACAAAATGCTTCACAATTCAGCCCAAAGGGGTACAGGCATATCATGCACGAATTAAACATGACAAAAATGACAAAAGTGCATGATGAACTAACGGATCTGCAATTTAACTCACGAAGCCTCCTTCTAACAGCACTTTGGGTATCAAGATGACCTCAAATGCAAATGGTGCAATGGAATGAAATGATGTACATGTCGAGGCGAAGATTTTGATATATTATACGCCCAAAGCGGAGCTACGGTTGCGGAGATACAAGCAGTCAAAGTTAGCACGAAAATTAGGGTTTCGGGGGAGAGAAGTCAACCGAAAACTCAGATCCAGATCGGGATCTCGCGGGTACTGTTCACCGGCGCGTTTCCCGAGGATGACCAGCGCCGGAGCTCGTCGGTTCCGGCCGGAGTGGGGGAAGAGGAGGCCGGGGTGAGGGAGAGGAGGCCGGGCGGCGCCGGAGGAGGAGGCGGCGACCGCGGGCGGCGGCGTCCGGGGCGGCGCCGGCCGGTGGCGGGCGGCGGGGCCCGGCGCGGCGGCGGCCGGTGCGGTGGCGGCGACGGCGCCGGTCGCCGGAGGTCGGGGAGGCGGCG
>NC_041391.1:504001991-504011288 GCF_002162155.2 Triticum dicoccoides
CGAGTGGGCGGCTGCGGCGGCGGACGCTCTCCGGCCGGGGTGGACACGTCCGTCGGTGGAGATCTCAGTTTTTTTTTTAACTAGGGTTTCGGACGGGGAAGAAGAGATTCGAATGGAGGGGGTATAAATAGGCATAAGTGGAGCTAGGAGAGTCCAAACGAGGTGCGGTTTTCGCCCACACGATCGTGATCGAACGCTCTAGGACATGGAGCAGAGTTTGGTGGGTTTTGGGCCAAATTTGGGGGGTGTTGGGCTGCAACACACACGAGGCCTTTTCGGTCCCTCGATTAACCGTTGGAGTATCAAACGAAGTCCAAATGATACGAAACTTGACAGGCGGTCTACCGGTAGTAAACCAAGGCCGCTTGACAAGTCTCGGTCCAATCCGGAAATGTTTAATCCCCACACAAGAAAGAAAGCTAGAAATGGCCACCGGAGGAGAACGAAGCGCCGGAATGCAAAACGGACAACGGGGAAAATGCTCGAATGCATGAGATGAACATGTATGCAAATGCAATGCACGAGATGACATGGTATGAGATGCATGAAAACGAAAACAACACACGGAGACAAAGACCCGAAACCGAGAAATAAATATAACTTGACACCGGAAACGGCAAGAGTTGGAGTACAAATGGGGAAAGTTACATCTGGGGCATTACAACACTCCACCACTACGAAAAGATCTCGTCCCGAGATCTAGGACTGAAAGAACTCCGGGTACTCAGAACGGAGGTGATCCTCGCGTTCCCAGGTAGCTTCACAGTCGGAATGGTGAGACCACTTAACTTTGAGGAATTTGATTGACTTGTTCCGAGTCTTGCGTTCAGTCTCTTCAAGAATAGCAACTGGGTGCTCACGATAGGAGAGATCTTCTTGGAGCTCAATGTCCTGGAAGTTGACGGTGCGGTCAGGAGTCTTGAAGCACTTTCGAAGCTGAGAGACATGGAACACATCATGAACATTTGCAAAGTTTGAAGGAAGCTCGAGTTGATAGGCGAGGTCGCCTCTCTTGCTGACAATTTTGAAAGGTCCCACGTATCTAGGGGCAAGCTTCCCTTTGATACCGAAGCGACGAGTACCTTTCATAGGAGAGACGTGGAGGTAAACATGATCTCCGATCTCAAAAACCAGATCACGGTGCTTACTATCATAGTAGCTCTTCTGGCGGGATTGAGCTGCTTTGAGGTTATTACGAATGACTTTGCACATATCTTCTGCTTCTGTGATTAAGTCATTACCCAGCAGCTGACGTTCACCGGTTTCAGACCAGTTGAGAGGGGTACGGCACTTCCTGCCATATAGAATTTCAAAGGGGGCCTTGCCCGAACTTGCTTGAAAGCTGTTGTTGTAAGAGAATTCAGCATAAGGAAGACAGTCCTCCCACTTCATGCCGAAAGAAATCACACAAGCCCTGAGCATGTCTTCGAGAATCTGGTTGACACGCTCGACTTGACCGCTTGTTTGAGGATGGAAAGCTGTGCTGAAGCGGATGTTGGTGCCCATGGCCTTCTGAAAAGAATCCCAAAACTTGGAGGTAAAGATGCTGCCATGGTCTGAAGATATCACTTGAGGAATACCGTGCAGAGAGACAATGCGAGAGGTATAGAGTTCCACCAATAAGTTTGCTTGAGATCCTGATACATCTTCGTACTACCAGGGTGGATGGAGAGGAGAGAGTTGTGAGCCTCGTTCATGATCACCTTACGAAGTTCACCTTTGGGCACAACAATTCGATCCTCGAAGAAGAGAGTGTCCTTGTCATCAAGTTGGTAGCACTTGTACTTGGACTGACTCTTTGCAATACCAATCTTCACCTTCTTTACCATAGCATCAAGAAGTTGGGCTTGGCGAATCTGGTCTTCCAAGGTAGGAGAAACTTGAAGGTTGGCGAGGAAACCTTGAGGAACAACTTGCAGATTAAGCTTGCGGAAAGCTTCACAAAGCTCGGGTTGATAAGGCTTGAGAATCAGACTGTTGCAATATGCTTTTCTGCTCAAAGCGTCAGCAATCACATTAGCCTTGCCTGGAGTATACTCGATACTCGGATTGTACTCTTGAATCATTTCGACCCATCGAGTCTGCCTGAGGTTGAGATTAGGCTGAGTGAAGATGTACTTGAGACTCTTGTGATCAGTGAAAATGTCCACTTTCCTTCCCAATAGAAGATGTCTCCAAGTCAACAAAGCATGCACAACTGCCGCCAACTCGAGATCATGAGTGGGGTAGTTCTTCTCATTAGGTTTCAACTGGCGAGAGGTATAAGCAACAACTTTCTTCTCTTGCATCAGTATAGAACCGAGACCTTGGAGAGAGGCATCACAAAAGACCTCGTACGGCTTGGTTTCATCAGGCGGAGTCAGAACTGGAGAAGTGATCAATTTCTCTTTCAAAGAGTTGAAAGCAATATCACACTCCGGAGACCAAACGTACTTGACGTGCTTCTGAAGAAGATTTGAGAGAGGCTTGGCGATCTTAGAAAAGTTTTCAACGAATCTTCTGCAATAGCTTGCGAGACCGAGGAAACTGCGGAGTTGCTTCACGTTCTGAGGAGGTTCCCAATTCACAATTGCAGACACCTTCTCAGGATTCACGGAAATGCCCTTGGCAGAGATGATATGACCAAGATAAAGAACCTCATCGAGCCAAAATTCACACTTGGAGAACTTGGCGTAGAACTGATGTTCTCTGAGCTTGTCAAGAACCAAACGCAAGTGCTTGGCATGATCTTTCTTGTTCTTCAAGAAAACCAGAATGTCGTCGAGATAGACCAAAACGAATTCATTGGTGTAGGGGTTGAAGATGAAGTTCATCATGCGAGAGAACGTCGGAGGAGCGTTGGCGAGGCCAAAAGACATGACGGTGTATTCATATGAACCAAAACTTGTTCTGAACGCCGTCTTGGGAATATCTTGCTCACGAATACGAATCTGATGATAACCCATACGGAGATCAAGCTTGGAGAATACTTGAGCACCCTTGAGTTGTTCGAACAGCTCATTGATGTTGGGAAGTGGGTATTTGTTCTTGATGGTCTTCTTGTTTACTGGACGGTAATCAACACAAAGTCGACTCGATCCATCCTTCTTCTTCACAAAAAGAACACCACAACCCCACGGAGAAGTACTAGGCCGAATGAGACCCAATCTTTCTTGCTCATCGAGTTGTTTCTTCAACTCCTTCAACTCTTCGGGGTCGAGCTTGTAAGGACGTTTGCACACAGGTTCCGTACCGGGCTCAAGTTCAATAACAAATTCAACTGGCCGGTGCGGAGGCATTCCTGGGAGCTCTTCTGGAAAGACGTCTTGATACTCACAGACAACCGGAATCTGTGAAATAGCATCCAATTCACACTTCTCATTGAGAGAAAACAACCGGATGGAATTATCCCGAGCGGCAAAGACAATGACATCCTCAGACGAATGAGTTAGTTGAATCTGCCTGGCTGCACAATCAAGCTGAGCTTTGTGCTTAGAGAGCCAGTCCATCCCGAGAATAAGATCGATATCCGAGTTACCAAGAACCATAGGAGAAGCAAGAAACTTGAAATCGCCCATCATGATAGCGACATCTGGCACCTCCAGACTTGCGCTCAAACGTTTGCCAGGAGAAATGATATCCATATGTTTACCCAAATGAGAAGAAACGAACTCATGCTTGGTAAAAAATGGCTTTGACATGAAACAATGCGATGCACCCGTGTCAAAAAGAACTTTTGCAGGAATATCATTAATAGGAAGGTTACCCATGATCACATCTGAAGAATCCTCTGCCTGAGCTGCATTCAGCATATTGACCTTGGCGTGCTTGGGATTATGCTTGACCACAGCTGTACTTGCCGATCTGACAGGAGGAGGAGGAGGAAGACGCCTCTGGTTGGTACACTTGTTGGCATAGTGACCCTTCTGTTGGCACTTGTTGCACGTGACCTCTGAAAGCGGACCGTGATACGGAGCACTCGATCTTGGCGCTTGAGACGAAGACTTGTTCTGAAAGCCTGGGTTGGGTGGGTGGGAGAAACCACTGCCACCTTTGCTCTTCTGCTGATACGGCTGACGGAACGGAGGAGGAGGAAGCCAATACTTCTGCTGCTTGACCACTTGAGTAGAGGAAGAAGGAGTAACATCTCTGGCACGCTTCCTGGAAGCATCACATCTCATCTGAGCAGCCTCTTGCTTCAGTGCCATGTTGTAGAACTCATCGTATCTCAACGGCTCAAAGAGGACAAGAGCGAGCTGAATTTCCTCACGAAGACCACCCCTGAACTGATAGATCATGCTCTTCTCATCAGGAACATCCTGCTTGGCAAAACGGGCGAGCTTCTGGAACAACTTGTTGTAGTCATAGACAGACAAAGAGCCTTGCTTCAGATTGCGGAATTCCTGACGCTTACTCTCAACCACACTTTGAGGGATGTGATGAGCGCGGAAATCTTGACGGAAATCGTCCCAAGTGATAACACGTCCACCTTTGGAATCCTTGTACTGCTGGAACCACTCTGCAGCCTGATCTTTGAGCTGGAAAGAAGCGAACTTGACGAAATCTTCAGGCCTGACGTTGCTACATTCAAAATGCTTGCCCAGATCCACTAGCCAATCGTCAGCATCGGTAGCCTCAACACAACCGCTGAACGTCTTTGGGCCATTTGCGAGGAACTGGTTCAGAGTAGCAAAGTGGTGCTGATTATGGCCTTGATTCCCTTGACTGCCTTGATTGCGCTCTTGAAGGATTTGCATGATCAACTGTGTATTTGCATTAGTAGCGGCCATCACAGCTTGCCATGCTTCCGGAGGAGGCGGAGGTGGAGGCGGATTAGGATTCGGAGTCGTGCGCGTTGGAGGAGCCATCCTGAAGAGGTTGACCACCATTAGCACATAGATAGACAACAATATAGAAGTTGAATCCAACGGAATGAAAATTGCAACATATAGTCTTCACATCCGAACAAAATGAACGAATGCATTCCTCTTCAAATGGTCACATATCCATAAATTGAGAAGCCACGAAGAATTAAGGAAGAGAAATAATTCAACAAGGTACGGATCAAGAACGAATAATCGGTAAGAAATCCCAATCTCAAACCAATATCCGTGGAAGAAGAACTAGAACTACTAGAATTCCCACCTATGAAATTCCCGAACCTTTCCGGTTATGCAATCAGGTGTTGGGGATACAGGGGAAGCACAATATCTCACCCAAACTAGCAAATCCTACATCCAGCTGTATCCATCCTTCAACACATAACCCGGAAAACTTCGGAAACCATCTACCTCAACCTTCGAAAAGCATCCGTTATACAAGTTATGGTGATACTCCCGAACTCCCGCCCCAGTACTGGGTGGCGTCGAGGTTATCTCACCAACGAACTGCATAAAAGAGATTTTCGATGTCGGCGAACATATCTCAAGTATACCAGAATTGCAACGATAAAATTGTGACGACAACACCTCGGAGCTCAACTCCCCGGGACACTGCCACAACCCCTAAAGACAGGAGGCACCAAGAACAATGTTCTCGTCACAAAACCATCGGAACAAAACCAAGATACTCGCGTGATCCTAAAATTTTTTTTTTGTGAAATTTGAGAAGAGAAGAGTCAAAACTCTACGCCAGGATGCCTTACGAGAGCGATGAGGAGACTGGGAAGTAAAAAGAATTCCTAAGCTCTCCGATATATAATTCCTAAGGACTCAAAACAATTTTCTAGACACAACTCGGCTGCTAAAACGATCAAGCAATGGGGCTCCTAAGGTCGGGGAAGGCTCTGATTACCAACTTGTAACGCCCTCGATGCGGCTATAGCTCCCACGTGTCGAGGCACGACTTAGAGGCATAACCGCATTGAAAGCAATGTCGCAAGTCAGGCAATCATTACAACATCCCATGTAATATATAATGAAAAGGGGGAGATAACATAGTTGGCTTACACTCGCCACGTCACATCAGAGTACATAAATAACATCCATCATACAATTCACTCATGGCCCGACTACGGTGCCAAAATAGAAAAGACCCCCAACATGCGATAAGGTCCTGAATCGATAACCCCAACTAGGCACCACTACTGATCATCCGGAAAAGATACGTAGTATCGCAGAGAGTCCTCGTCGAACTCCCACTTGAGCTCGTACTCGTCACCTGGAGCGGAATCACCTGGACCTACATCTGGAGTTGTAGTATCTGTGAGCCACAGGGACTCAGCAATCTCACACCCACGCGATCAAAACTATTTAAGCTCATGGGAATGGATAAGGCAAATATATGTGGAGCTGCAGCAAGCGACTAGCATATGTGGTGGCTAACTTATACGCAAAAGAGAGCGAGAAGAGAAGGCGAAGCACGAGCGAGAAGCTAAAGGAACATCCTGCGCAAGCATAACTCCAACACCGTGTCCACTTCCCGGACTCCGCCGAGAAGGGGCCATCACGGTAACACACACGGTTGATTCATTTTAATTAAGTTTAGTTCAAGTCATCTACAACCGGACGTTAACAAATTCCCATCCGCCCATAACCGCGGGCACGGCTTTCGAAAGATCAATCCCTGCAGGGGGGTCCCAACTTAGCCCATAACAAGCTCTCACGGTCAACGAAGGAATAGACCTCCACCCAAGACACACCGATCAGACTCGGTATCTCAGTACAAAAAGATGATTCGACAGGTTAAAACAAGTCCAGCAACACCACCCGAATGTGCCGACAAATCCCGATAGGAGCTGCACATATCTCTTTCTCAGGGCACGCTCGGATAGGTCAAGCTACGAGTAAAACCAAACCTCAAGTTTCCCCGAGGTGGCCCCGCAGGCTGCCTGGTTCGGACCAACACTCGGAGGAGCACTGGCCCGGGGGGGTTAAAATAAGATGACCCTCGGGCTCCGGAAACCCAAGGGAAAAAGAGGCTAGGTGGCAAATGGTAAAACCAATGTTGGGCATTGCTGGAAAAGCTTTAATCAAGGCGAACTATCAAGGGGTTCCCATTATAGCCCAACCGCGTAAGGGACGCACAATCCGGGAACATAACACCGATATGACGGAAACTAGGGCGGCAAGAGTGGAACAAAACACTAGGCGAGAGGCCGAGCCTTCCACCCTTTACCAAGTATATAGATGCATTAAGATAACATAGCTATATAATGATATCCCAACAAGTAAATAAATGTTCCAACAAGGAACGGCTCCAATCTTCACCTGCAGCTAACAACGCTATAAGAAGGGCTGAGCAAAGCGGTAACATAGCCAATCAACGGTTTGCTAGGACAATGGTGGGTTAGAGGCTCAATTATGCAATTGGGAGGCTGACAAGCAAATGGTAGGCATCGAAGCAGTGGCAAGCAAAAGAGCGAGCAAACTAGCATAGCAAAGATAGTAGTGATTTCGAGGGTATGATCATCTTGCCTGCACAGTTGTCAGAGTTGACTGGATCCTCACAAGCAAACTCAATGGGCTCCTCGGTAGCGAACTCGTCTCCCGGCTCTACCCAAAGACAAACAAACAACAAGGATACAATCAACCACGGGCAAGACCAAGCAATATGATGAAATGACGATATGCTATGCGGGATGCGATGCGGGATGCAAAATGCAAGATATGACAGGAAATGCATGAACCTGGCATCAACTTGGAAAACCAAGTGTGCCACTGGATAGAGGGGATGAAATCGCTTGAAAACTATATAAAGATCATAGGAATCGGAGCTACGGTTTAGAAATGGCAAGCGTTTTAAGATACGACACCGGTATGCGATTTGCAGCAAGTAGGCATCTAAATGCAACGAAATGAACGTGCTACAGCCACCAAACATGAAAACAACATACATGGCAGTGATGTACACAAGATGGTTGACAAAACACTAGCACTGAGCCATAGGCAAATTCATCCATTAAGAGGTTCAAACAAGCGTGGCTAAAACGCAAATGCAAAACAGATTTCAGACTTAGTGAAATTAACACTAGTCTGAAATTTCAGATCACGATGCTCTCTTCGGAGCAGCAAAACAACATGATACAAAACCTGAACATGACAAGTACGAACATGGCATGAAGCTACTCAACAAGCTTAATAAAACACCCAAAGTGACCTGGGGCCAAAAGGGTTCACAAAATACTCTACCGAGCTCACGAACATAGCTCGAACACAATCAGTTTTCAGACTTAGTGAAAACTGAGACACGCTGAAATATGACTCACGAAGCCATGTAAACGAGCTCGATGCACTCACTACGGTGCAAGTCATGGCAAGGAAAGCATATAACCAGCAAGAAGGCACAAAGTGCTAGCTACACATGGCAAGAACAAAGGCATAGCATGCATGGAACACTAACGGTAGCATCGGCAAAATCGCAAACAAGTTGACGATCTGCCCAGATTAACAACGAAGCAAAAGTTGAGCTCGATTGAGTCAACCTAGAGCACTCCACATATGCCAACAAAGACATGGATGGATAGAGCATAACATAAATATCAAAACTCCCTTACTGATCATCCTCAAAAGAGGCACGGATCACTAGGAAACAAGCTGGACATATAGCATCATGAACTAAAATATCCCAGACTTAGTGAAAATCACTAAGTCCCTGAAATCTGCAATCTCAGGTACCTCTCTTCGCAAGCTTGCACAAGACAACACACACATCCTAAAAATGCATGGGTGGCACCTCTGGAAAGAAGACAAAATGCTTCACAATTCATTCCAAAGGGGTACAGGCATATCATGCACGAATTAAACATGACAAAAATGACAAAAGTGCATGATGAACTAACGGATCTGCAATTTAACTCACGAAGCCTCTTTCTAACAGCATTTTGGGTATCAAGATGACATCAAATGCAAATGGTGCAATGGAATGAAATGATGTACATGTCGAGGAGAAGATTTTGATATATCATACGCCCAAAACGGAGCTACGGTTGCGGAGATACAAGCAGTCAAAGTTAGCACGAAAATTAGGGTTTCGGGGGAGACAAGTCAACCGAAAACTCAGATCCAGATCGGGATCTCGCGGGTACTGTTCACCGGCATTTTTCCCGAGGATGACCAGCGCCGGAGCTCGTCGGTGCCGGCGGGAGTGGGGGAAGAGGAGGCCGGGGTGAGGGAGAGGAGGCCGGGCAGCGCCGGAGGAGGAGGCGGCGACCGCGGGCGGCGGCGTCCGGGGCGGCGCCGGCCGGTGGCGGGCGGCGGGGCCCGGCGCGGCGGCGGCCGGTGCGGTGGCGGCGACGGCGCCGGTCGCCGGAGGTCGGGGAGGCGGCGGCGCCCGAGAGGAGGAAGAGGCGCGGGGGCGCGGGCTCGCGGGGGCCCCTCC